>NC_133648.1:283316495-283440491 GCF_009905375.1 Apium graveolens | reverse complement strand
AAACAAAAACCTAAGCCTAAGTCACCCATTTCTAAAGATGATTATGTTCACATCTGTGACATAAAAGAAATTTCAGACATTGAACTCTATCTGGATGAGCTGGAGGATGTAAGGGGAATAGCTGCCTACAGACAGTTACCAGAGAGATTAGTGTTCAGATATAAAGGAGCTGGGGAAAGAACATGGCCTCTCCATAGGATTCTGGATGAAGGCTACTCTACCTTGATTAGAGTCTATTCAGCTATACAAAAGGATTCTGGCTTTACCAGAACTGCCAAGACTGAAATTCTCAACAAGATAGCCAATATAAGGAAAACTTGGAGGGAGCCCAATGCTTTACCCAGGACTTTACTCATTCAAGAAAGGGAAATGAAAATTCTCAAATCACCTCATTGGTTGATGGAATTTAGAGATGATAAAGGAGTCAGAAGATTTTTCAGACTTGAAGACCAACTCAAGATTGCCAGCAATGAAACTCTCAAAGAAATGCAATCTAAGTTGGATGTCAGTGTTGAAGATGAAGCTGAATTCTTCAGACAACTCCAACTCCAAATTGAGGAAAATGACAAAAGGCTAGGAAAGAAAACCAGGGAACAAAGAAGAAAAAGATGATTTGCTCAGACTAAAGGAGTGTCCTTGGAAACACTGTAAATCTTCAATTATCTCCTAGTACATACACTTTTGCAGCATTTTTAAATTTCTACTTAGTTTCAATTCATATATCTGTTAAGTGTTTTGTTATCATCAAGTTAACCCTGAATTTATGCCTACAATTCTTATAGACATAAATAGGGGGAGATTGTTAGGAATGTATGTGCATTAGTTTGATGATATGTTTAACAAAATCCTTAAGTAGAAATTTAGTGTTTGTAGCCTCAACGGATAAGACCACTTTGGCTATCCGTTGATGGTGTAGCTTTACTTAGAAATAAGTCTAGTGTTGTAGCATATTTCAGTCTCTGTATTTAAAATGTAATTCTTGGAAGTTGAGAGAAACTATGAGTCATGTTGACTACTAGATGATATGCAGATAGGAAGGCCAATTGTAAATACTTCATGCCTTGTAATTTTGTATAAGTGAAGTGGTATCAACGGATGACTTAAAGACCTTCAACGGATGAGAAGCTAAGCTTCAACGGATGTCTCTAAAGCTTCAACGGATAAAGTCATTAACGGATAACATCCTTCAACGGATGAGTGCATCAACGGATGAAAGCTTCAACGGATAACATCCTTCAACGGATGAGTGCATCAACGGATGAAAGCTTCAACGGATGTTCTGATGATTAGCCGTTGATAAGGGGTAGTTGTACCTACAAACAGAGGCACATGGGTTGATAGAGACAACTGAGATGTGGTAGCCGAATTTCAGGAACAACAGAAAAAGCAGCCGTTCTTCTCTAGTACAAAGATGCAATAGTCAACAAAGTACTGGAGTGAACAGGAAAAGAAGCAAGTGAAGATCTTATTTTATTACTGTATTTTATATTGTTCTTCACTTGTACACTTGGTAATATAAAAACCAAGTAGAAGCTAGTAATTAGATGAGAGATTTTCCAGAGCTGTTTAGAAAAATATTGAGAGAAAATTCATCTAGTTTGTACTAGGATGCAGCTGTGATCAACATTGTTTAATCACAGATTTTCTAAAATACCATCTCTGGTGGAACAACAAATCCACCAGAAAAGTTTTTAAGGTCTGTTGTGTTCTTTACATTTGTGCTTGAATATATATCTGTCTGTATTAGCTTAAAGCAATTCACACACTTGTTCTTCTTGAACACACAACTTTCATAAACTGCTCAAAACTTGAAAAAGTTTTGAGATTTACATTCAACCCCCCTTCTGTAAATCTCATTGTTAGTCCACTAGGAATAACACCTATCTCTCCACTTCACAGACTGTTCAACCTTCTTCTTCAGCACCTACTGTGAAGCCTACATCCTGTAAGCCAAAGAGAACAAAGACTGTTCCTCAAATACCTCAAAAGAGGAGGAGATTTACTTTGAGAGATGAATCAGATTCTGAGGAACAGATTCCTTCTTCAGAACCTGTGGTGGTTGAAGCTGAGAAAGCAACTTCTCAGAAGGATTCTGACATTGGGGGTTCTAGGCTTCTCAAGAGGCTTAGACGTATGATAGTTCCTGAAACTCCCAAGGAATCCAAATCAACAAGGAAGTACAAGAAACAGAGGGCACAAAGGCCAGTTTCAGATGATGAGGAGGAAGCAGCTAAGGAAGGGGATCAGGAATCTCTGATCTCACAAGGAAAGGAATTTGCTCCAGTCACTTCTTCTCCATCAACTCCATCTCAGGAAGCTGTATCTACCAAGGCTAATTCACCTTCTGTGTCTCTTGTTGATCCAGGCACAAGTGCTGAAATTGATATTCAGAACCTGGTTGTGCCAGAAATACTTTTCTTAGAAGCTCCAACAGCAAATAATACCTCTACAACACCTGTTATTGATGATGTTCAAACTCCAGAGTTATCAACAACACCTTCTCTGCATCAAGATGTTGATGATCAGATTTTAGGTGAGCATCAGGATATGGCTGTTGATCAGAACTTAGTATCAGATCAGCAATTAGAGGATGCTGAAGCCTCCATTGCTACTCACACTGTTGTCTTATCAGAAGATACTGATTCTTTAAGTTCTGATGCTGCAAATGTTGGAGATACTGGTGAGGCTGCTACAACTGTAGATGCTGATGAAGCAGGTCCTTCAGGACATACTCCTCCACTGACTCTTCCTAACTCTGAACTGGTAAAGGAGTTTGTTATCAGGGATGCACCAGTACCTTGGAGTGAAACTCCTGCAGGTCAGGAGTGGACTAAGGAATGGAACTCAGTTTCATGTGTTCCAAATGCTTTACATCTTGCTGAGCACTTGACTAAAGCTGATGAAATGTTAAATTCTGATGATTTTAAAACCCAGCTTAGAGTCACTGCATTGAGTACTAAACATCTACAAGGTCTTCATTCCAACACTCATGCAGAGCTACACAAGATTCAGGAGAACTTTATCAAACAGGAACAAGTTTGGAAAATTGATAAGAAAAAGTTCTTCCAACCTACCATTGACAGGGTTGCTTATATTGAGAAAACTCAAGAGAAGCAACAAGCTCAGATTGATCAAATTCTGACAAATCAAGCTTCTCAGCAATCGCAACTTACTGAAATCCAGACCTCAGTGGAACTACTTATCTCTCTTTTATTACCTGCTGATGCCAAAAAGGGGGAGAAGGTAATTAAGTCCAAATGCAAAACCAACAAGACACTGCAAGGAAAGGATGATGGAAAAGATGACCAAGGAACCTCTGGAATGGGTAGTGGTCATAGTCAAGGTAGAAGGTTTACATCAAGACAAGCTAGTCACAGAACAAGTTCTGATACTGGGAAAAGAATAAGTTCTGCTGCTGGTAAAAGGATAAGTTCTGATGAACTTCTAGATCTTGATGAGGAAATGTCAAGACAGTTATTTCTTCAAGAAAATCCAGGGATGGACTTGGAAAGTTTAAAGGAAGAAGAAGCCAGACTTAAATCAGAGAAAGTCACATCTAAATCTGAAGCTTCTGGTAAAAAGTTACTTCCAAAACCTAAAGGCATTGTGATCAAAGAAAGGATATATACTGAAGCAACTTTGGCTAGATCACAACCACAGATAGATCCAAGATCCAAGGGTAAAGAAAAGGTTGGTGAACCTATCAAGCCTTATGTACCTCCTGAGGAAGAAGAAATTACTGATGAAAAAGATGATCTTGCTCTGACTACAAGAAAAGTTCTTAAAACAACATCTGACATGGCTCAAGTTGTTCAGAGTCAAGAAATTGTAAGTTCTGATATTCAGAAGAAGCAAGTAACCTCTGACAGTGCTCAAGTTAACTTGATATCAGAAAATAGATCTAAAACACTCCTACCAGGATTCACTAAAGCAAAACAGACTCAATCTTTGAAGACTACTGCAAGTGGTTTTGAAGCAAGAGTAGTTACTGGAAAGGAAGCTAGAGATAAAACTGGATTGGGAAGTGCTGATGAAAGAAGAGTACACAACACTACCAATGATCCAACTTCCTTAAGTGAACCAGGTATTGGAGCAACTCCTGAGAGATTGAATCAACTGGAATCTGTATAGATGGTTTACCATACCTACTTGAAAGAATACATCATGTTGTATTTCATGACAGATGGTAGGGTTTATCATATAAGACAAAATGTCATTCCTTTGAAGTATTTTGAAGAATTGGAGCATTTACTTTTCTTACTTCAAGTGGATGACAGAATAACATAGACTGCTGCAAACTACTTAAAAGAACAGATTCAGAGACAGAAAAGGCTTTATTCTGTTAAGTCTGACAGCATATATGTTCCAAAGTACAGAGATCACAATGGTGATATTGTTGATATGAAGCCTAATACTGCGCAGATCAGAACGTATCTTGGTATTAAGGGACTTGAATTCAATCTTGAATCTGACAAAGTTTATGTCATAAGACTAGATCAGGAGTTAAGAAAAGCAAAGATTAATGATCTCAGAGCTGCAATCTTTCAAACTGGTGAAGATACTGCAGAGCTTAAAGGTGTTAAAAGGAGAATGATTGATGAACTAAGATATGCTGAGAAATGTTTGTTGAAGAACTATCTCAGAACAACTCCTGACATCAGAGAGATCAGAAAATGAAGAAGCCAAGTCGAAGATCTACAACTGCTTAAATTATGATATTTATACAGATTGAAGTTGTTATCAGAAGTTGAAATTGGTAAAAACTTTAAGGACTGTAAGTTGTAGTTATCTAGTCTATTTCTCATGCATTTGTACTTAATGTTTTTGACATCATCAAATATCTGTTAAACTTGTATATTTGTTAATTTACAAGTTGGAGGAGATTGTTAGATATATTTGATAATGTCATGGCTAATATGTTTTATGTTTAGCTTTCAGATCTTACGTGAACAGGATAAATCAGTACTTAACTGTTGATCAGTACTTATACTGGAAGTCAGAACTTAAGGATATCAGTACTTATATTATCAGGAGATAATCATCAGAAGATAGATATCAGAACTTAAGTGCTGAAGGACAATCAGATAAGGACAGTAGCTGATTAAAGGAAAGAAGATCGAGATAAACATAAGAAGAGATATGCATGAAGAAGAAATTCCATGAAGAATGGAATACTTGGAAGAAAAGATATCTGATTGATATATTTTAGGAAGCAGAATTATATTCCATATCAATTAGCGATTATCTTGTAACTGTGTAGTATATAAACACAGGTATAGGGTTTACACTATAAGTGTTATCGTTATCGAAGTTATTATTCTATATAACCCTAGCAGCTCTCGTGATATTTGTTCATCACTGAGAGGTAACAGTTCCATACTGTAACAGAGTTTATTGTTTCAATAAAGTTTGTTTTCTGTTACTTAAATTCTTAAAGTTCGATTTGAGTGTACTATACACTGTATTCACCCCCTCTACAGTGTGTGTGTGACCTAACAAAATATAAGTATATTTTCATACATTTTAATTGTATATCAAAATATCGGTCGATCTAAAAATTAATTTAATTTCACCTGTTAGGAGTAAGAAACTTTACCAGTATATCTTTTATAACTGAAATCCTTACTTTTTAAATAACGTTATATAACAATTAACACATTTCTGATCATGTCATGATATCTAAAATCTCATTGTTATTTTACATTTAATCCCATATTTTCCAAATAAATCCATGCAAGATAAAAATAAACGATATCATTGTCCTAATCCCTTTTTAGGATTAGCCGAGCATGTTTATTAACTAAAAACTTAAATATTACTGCCAGTTGTTTTGGAAATTCCAATAGATTATGTAAATTCTTACGAACACCACTGAATTAAGTAACAATCAGTTAAATTTTGCAGTATTTTCGAAACCTTTTGCATTCTCTAGTAGTTAAATTTGTCAAATTTACATCCTTGAATTGAGTCTTTTACTGAACAAAAGTATTTCCCCAGAATCTTATCGCATTTGCGCTCTATTCAATTCTGCAAATCAATACCTTTATTCAGTAATGCCTGAATCGTAACCTCAATTTTTGGCGTCCTATTCGTATAATTCATCCAATTAAGGTTGTCAATGTATCGAATATCCGATCTAATCCGAAAACTAATGAAACGAATACGGATCGTTAAAAAATAAATTCGATCCCAGAAATACCTAATCCAATAAGCATAGGATATGGAGTTGATATGATAAGATCCGTTAATAATGCGACCCAGATTTATATAATATATATTTATATTTTATATAAGTATTTATCAAATTTAATATATTTAAAAATATATTTTATATCAAAAATAAATGAAATTATACCGGGTACTAGTCAGTAAGCTTTTATTGTGTTGGATTTGAGCATTTAGTGTCCGTTTAAGAAATTTTAAAATAAGTAATTTATGATTTAAAATTAATAAGTGATTTGTAAGTGATAAGTAGATAAATGTTTATAAGTTATATAAGTGTTTTGATAAAAGTCATATTTTTTTTATTTAATTGAACAAAAATAAATAAATTATAAATAAAGTTATCTTAATTCGTGATTATTATATTAGAAAAATAGTTTAGAACACATTTTTTTAAAGTCAAGTTAATAAAAAAACAAAAATTCAAAATAAGTTGAGAAAAAATACGTAGTTACAAACATTCAACTTATCAACTTATAAATTGTAAAACCAACTTATAAGTTGGGTTGACAAACACTCCCAAATAAGTTATTCCATACTTATAAATTACAAGTAACTTATAATTTGGGAGAGAAACATGACTGGTACTGCACTTTGTAGAATTTTTAACAAGGGTCCGGGGTTAACCTATTGCATAACTCCATTTATAATCACATTTTTAGCACAGCAATGAAATCGTCTAAAATTATACTTGAGTTCTGGCAAAGATTAATCACAAAATGTTTTTGAGTTATTAAAATTTAGAATCACACCGCATCTTCTTCATATTTACATAGAAAAATTTAAGTAAAAATTATTATTTTATAAAATATAATGAATCGGAATTCTGATTCAAAAATTCGTATCCTAACAAATCAGAATATAAATCATGTTCTAAAAAAATTTGTCATGATCTGATCCGAACCCTTTAAAATTAAATAAATTAGAATATAATTCATGTTTAATCCGATCCATATCTAACCCCCTGTATCTAATCATATGGAACATAATAAACTAGTACGCTAGATCTTAGCATAGCTATTCATTACAAACTCACTACCCCTTTTTCAGGATCAGTTATGCTCCACGCTTTAACTTTCTTTTATCATTTTTTTGCTGTTAGCAAGATAGAAAACTTTTTTTTATCATATTTTTTTGTTGTTAGTAAGATCGAAAGGTAAAAATTACGGCCACACATTTTTACTCTTGAATTGTCGGTATAATTTTGAATATAAAAAAAATAAAATAAAACTTTTATTTTTTTTGTAAATATATTCTCAAAAATATATTAAAAATAAAGTATTAAAGAAACTTTTGTAATATCTTATATGAAATTTTGTGATAAAAATATTTGCAAATTATTTTACTTTTAAAAAATATTTAAACATTGTGTAGAGTATTTTAAGAAAAATATGGTATGAAAAATCTCTTAAAATTTTAATTTGACATTTTATTTAAAATATTGCGGAGATAAAATTTAACTTTATTTTACTTCATTTCCCACATTCTAAAATTCAAAAGTTCTTTTAAAATATTTTAAATACAAAATACTTTACTAAAAATATATAATATATTATACAATTATGTGTACAAATTATTTTATCGATGATGGATGTCATCACGAGATATTAAATATTTTGCATTTCATTTTAAATTTTGTAGGAATAAAATTTAACTTTATAATGTATTTTAAAATTTAAAAGTATTTTTATACAAATTGAATTTGCTCACGTTTGCAAAGTTAACACAAGAAACAAAAATCATAATAAATCAGTTATTTCACATAGAATATATATAGGGGAAAAATAACACAAATTTGACATTGTAATGCCTTCAAACCTTACATATACTTAAGAGATTTAATTATTATCATGAACAATTAGTCAGCTGTTAAATGTACAAGTCATAGCCTATTTGTTTATTCGAGGATTTAACTCAACTCAAATAAGGATGTAACAAGTAAATAGTGTTCTATCGTCGGAAAGATCTCTCAAAGTAACATATGTCAAACGATTAAGTAACATTGTTCATCTACAGACTTGAGGACTTAATTCACTGGAAGAAACTCAATAAATTGATCAAGCCTCAGTGATATAAATCAAGATTGTGGATTTAATCAAGTGACAGAGATCTCGTCAGGGTATCAATTAATTACAGGGATTTAATCTGAAGAAAATCAAGACAAGAAGAAACATCACAGATGTTAGTCATTCATGAACCAGACAGTACATCGAGTGTCAACATTGAAGTAGTGAAATGGATTCATAAGTTTCAGTGATTTTCAGAAGATTGTCAGAAGAGTGGTTGATGTTCAAGAGTGGTGAAATTAATTAATTAAGTCATATAATTTAATTAAGAAAATAAATTAAATCTGCAAAGATTAATTTATTGATTAATTGAATTAATTGGTTAATTAATTCTGAATTAATTGGTAAATTAATTCTGAATTAATATGATGCATTTTTCAGAAATAATTTTGAATTAATATTCAAAATTAAATCAGCAAGACAAATATTTGATCCTTTTAGCATTTGATCCTTTTTATTTCAAAAATAGAAAAAGTTCATGTCGAATTTATTCTAAATTTGGAATAATTTATTTGAGATTAATCCCTTGTAAACGATACCGTTGTTGTAGCACCTTTCAAGTTTAATAATAGTTTTATTTAACTTGAATTTTATTTCACTTTTTTATTCCACATTTTATTCGATTAAACGGTATAGTTTGTATTCAACCCCCCCCCTTCTACAAACATATTGAGACCTAACAACCTTTTCGTCTAGAACACAAAGAAGTGACCCCTTGATTAATATGTTGCATCGAGGTAGATTTCAAGTTCTAATAGTGCACCACTTAGTACCATGCTCCCATTACATATTATTTTTGATGTTCTCTGTATATAGCAATTTCTAAAATTTAATATGCATTAAACAATATCTCCCCACTAATATAAAGTCATTTTGGTGCTCACTCTTCTGAAACAGGAGGCTAACTTTTTTAATAGATCAAATGAAGTCCGGACAACCAAGGTGCCCACAGTTATACATCTACAGCAATGCAGATAAAGTTATTCCTGCAGAATATGTAGAGCCTTTCATAGCTGAGCAGCAGTTGCATAAGAACTTTGCATAAGAACATGGAAAGATTCCAATACATCAATCACCTTGAAAAAAGAAAACAAACTCCTATGATTTACTTAAAGTTACATCTTTATAATTGTCAAATAGCTTAACAAGAAAGAGTGAAACATAGGGGTACAAAGCAGCAACACACATGATGGTTACTGAGTTTTACAGATGATCAGTGAATGAAGATATGAAGATTTAAAAAATCAATATGACTATCCTTGTAACAGTAACAATACCAAGAAAAAATTCCAACAATTTCATAAGAACAATTAATCTTGGCAAATCTTGTAGTGCCATTAATAAGAACATGCCCTCATTATCTAGACTGATATCCAATATTTTCACTTCATTGCCCTGTACTAGAATTTTATGCAGATTTCAAAATTTAGCAATTTACAAAATTAGCTTGATGAAAATATTATAAATTTTAAGATAATCATAAATCTTACCTTATTTAGTCACCTCATATGTCTCTGGAGCTACCTGTACCATAATGTAACATAAACTAAATATTGTATAACATAGTATTAACAGAAGGAACCATGTACAAATAATAATAATAAAAAATTTACCTTCATTTGATATATGAATTAAAGCCTCCTCACTTGGTACATTTAAATTAATTAAATTAGGCTCCAAGATATTCTTCTTCCCTCTTTTCTTGGACTACAAAAAATAGTAGTAAGAAATATACGAATAATTGAAAAGAGACATATTTTGACTCAAGGAAAATAAGAGTGTCATACCTTTTTTTGAAGATTTTTCACAACAGTATCTACCTTTGATTGTTTTCTCTTGGTTGGCGGACGACCTTTGGATCGTTTTTTAATTGGAGAATGAATAGTTACACTCCAATTTGACACCTTTTTACCTTTACTCATATCTAACTCTATGTTGGTAGATATAATTTTTGAACTACCTTCATCATCATTCTCCCATTCCAACTCTAATTTTTTAAATATACCAACTAAATGATTGCACCTCTCTGTCTTTTCAGTAGACAAGTCAACTATTCTATAAAAAGCATCACACACCAAGTCATACATGTGTTTTTCTTCGGTATCTCTCCATGTACTATATGTCACCTTGGTCTTACTATGAGATCTTTTTATATTCTTTCTCAACCTTCGCAAAATATATTTACTTGAAATAGTAAAAATATTTTGCTTAAAAAGAAGCACCTTAATAATATGCCTACAAATTATCCCGCGAAACTCAAACAAACGACAACCACATTTTACTTCATAATCTTCACGTACATATTTGACAAAACAAACATTGTAGTTGATAGTTCTTCGAGTTTGGCAGTCGCCAATATACTGAATTCCTTCCACCTGATACTGAAAAATAGAACCAACAGACTCTAACAACGAGCATTCACAATACATTACATTTATTATTTCCTTTTGGAACTCCTTGAACTTGTCATTGGTATAAATATCTTGAAATTGTTTCTCCATATGGTGTTGTGTAACACAAGGAATAAAAGTACTTAATGAGCGAGTATCAGCCTCAACTTCCTTTTCCACTTTATCTTTTAAAGCACAATCAGATTTTCCCACAAATTCTCTCAATGATGTTTTACCATTAACATAACCATCAAAGAACGCATTCATACTTTCACTTCTTTGTGTTGTGGATATTCCTGCCCAAAAACAATCTTTTACAAAACAAGAAATCCATCTACGCCTCCCATCATACAAGCCTCTCAACCAGTCATTATTTTCCAAATTATATTTAGAAATCATGGCATTCCATCCAAATTCAAAAGTATCAATATCAATGGAATCATAGACAATTCTTTGTAGATGAAACTTTATTGATTCATATTCCTTATACCCTTTTAAATTTTCTGGAATTTTTTCATAATATGCCATAAACACCAACGATGGTGTGCTTCAGGAAAAACAAGCTCAATCGCATTTTGCATAACTCTATTCTGATCTGTAATTATAACATGTGGTGGATTATTTGACATACAATTGAGCCAAGTTTTAAACAACCATGTAAATGTTGGCGTATCTTCATTTGAAATCAAGCCACATCCAAGTAATATAGATTGACCGTGATGATTAACTCCTACAAAAGGCGCGAAAAGCATATCATATTTATTGGTTAAATACGTAGTATCAAATGTCATAACATCTCTGAACTCTTTGTATGCTGCCCTACATCGTGCATCAGCCCAAAATAGATTTTTTATCTTATTTTCATCATCAAGATCAATTGAATAATAAAAATTGGAATCCACTAACTGTGCTTTATTAAAATAATATTGAAGAGCAACAACATCACCCTCTTCTAGTCTTAATCTTCTAACTATCCTCATATAATTTTCATAATCTTTTTTATTAAAAGGCATATTTTCATGACCTCCGTGTTCAACCACAAGAGTATTAAAACTCTTATTCATCGGGATGCCAGCTTCATCATATAAACTAAGACTTCTCTTTACATGTACTGTCAATTTTCTATTGAATCGAAACGGTACACTTTACTTGGACTTAAATCATGATTGTGTTCATTATCAAATTGAGTCACACGCCATTTATCATCTTCCTCCCTTTTTGCACAAATTCTTGCTTTACAACTTGATTTCACAATAGGTTTAGGATTTAAACTATCCATGACTTTTCGATCAGCATCACCATATCTATGACAAGCAACTGTTAAATATATATTAACTCCGTCGATTTTTCTAGTATTTCTTATCGTAACTCCAAACCCTTTTTGTAACCCATATAGCCTATAATATTCATAAACCTCAGTCTCAGAATCAAATAGTTTATTTACCTTAGGCGGTGAGAGCTTTTCTACATTTTCTTCATCTTTGTCTCCCTCAGTGTTTTCCTCTTCCACAACTAGTTGGTCTGATTCTTTATCTTCTTCATTATTTTCTTTATTAGTCCACTGATTCTCAACTTCAGATTCCATAATTTCTACAAAAAATAAGATACCATTAAATTATGACAAAACTAGAAAAGTGTATATATATGTACATGTAAAATTGTATGTATATAATTCAATATTTAATTAGGTCAATTTTGGAACCTGCCAGGGATGATGGAATATTTGATAAAAGAAAAATAGAGTGTATCAGTCTAACTAAAAAGATAAATATTAATAAGTAGTAAATAAGAATTATATACATACAAAAAGATGGGGCATAACTGATCCTAAAAAAGGGACATTGAGTTTGTAGTGAATAGCTATATACGCTGAGACATGTAACAGACACACCCAGGGCAGCTCACATACATGTCGATAATCAGAGTAGGATCTAATAAGGGGTGATCTAATAAGGGGTACGGAAGACATGTGCCCGCTTAAAATAAAATTTTATCATTTTTACCATTATTTTTTAAAAATATATATTAAAGTCTCTCCCGAAAATTTAAAAATATAAAAGTATATTCATAAAATATGGTCGGTGTCCCGTCGGAATATAATCCTTGGATCCGCCGCGTCGCTAATCCAATATTAGTATGGAATATTTTGTTAGTTTTGGTTATAAATTAAATTGTTTGTCAGTTCCAAATTTAAAAGTTCCTTTTTATGCTCAAATAAATCCCAGTAATACTCCCGGTTAGTGATAACCCGCTGCTTACGTCGGTGAGACTCTCTCTCTCTCTCCCCGTCCCCGTCCCCGTCCCTTTCCCCTCCCTGGTGAGTTAATCTCCTCCTAAATTTGTATAACTACGGTCATAGGTATATTTTATTTGGGCGTGTATGTGATTTATCATATATGTACGAGACTCACAGTTGGTCACTGATATTACATGTAATTGAATAGATTACTGGTTTATCCCCCTTTCAAGTAGTTATAATTTTACTTTTTAAGTTTTAATCTTGGTATAGGAGCTTTGTCTGGTAGGCATAGCATGCTCTGATCATGTTGTTAATGAACAAGGTGTTTCGAATGATATTAACAGAGCATGGAAAACCAAATCTCCTTTTGCTATATCCCATAAATCCTTTTTTTAAAAAAAAATATAATACCGTTTTGCTTCTTAAATGAAAAAGATTAAGCAAAACCCCATAACAATTTTGTGTTGCCTGCAATTCATTCCGGTGAATGCTGTAGACAAAAGTGTTTTTTTTCCCGGGTGTCTTCGAATTTTTAAGTATATGCCCGAAGTGGAACTAGGCTTCGAGTTCATTAATAACACTGTCTTTTGAAAGTGAACCTGTCCTATAGGTTGTTGTTTATCCTGCTATTCAAGCTCTTTTCATTGGTTTTACTTCCATAGTACATACATACATATGTAGGACCACAACAATGCAACAATTTAGTTCACAAATAAACTGAAACTAATGGCGTTTTTGGGTTTCTATTGGTATTGGTTTTATTCTTGAATGTTGATATATCCTTTTGTATGGTGCTTATTCACTCATTCATATGTATGCTTTGGTTCATATAAATTTTTCAATAGCTTTCTTGCAAGCTATGATGCTTAACGTATTTTACATTATAAATGTAGGCGATAGAAGTGACATGACCACGATGGTTTCTTTAAAAGATATAGTTCCAGCAGCACAGAACAATATAAACACACAGTTCATACTTTTGGATAAAGGAAGGATTACATCAGAATCTCAACACAAGGCATGCATTGCATTGGTGGCTGATGAAACTGCAGCTGTTCATTTTCAGTTTTGGGAAGAAGAGTGTGAGGCCTTTGAGCCAGGTGATATTATTCGTCTCACCAATGGCATATTCTCCTATAACCGCAACAATACTTTTGTTTTGAGAGCTGGGAAACGGGGAAAAGCTGAAAAGGTGGGAGAATTCACCATGGCTTTTGTTGAGACGCCAAACATGAGTGAGATTCGTTGGATTCCTGATCCAAATAACTCCAAGATTTATGTGAAGGAGGCTGTTGTCTCTAGCCACTCGCGAATGTTTGCCCCGATGGTTTAACTCTGCATTTGTAATGGTAATTGCTATTTTGTGCTGCACACTGTCGATATTCCTTATTAGGGAAAGCAAACCTCGAGTTTAATGTTATGTGCATCCCATTGTCATATAGAATTCTTGGTTAGAAACCTAGGTGCTAATTGTTTAAAGAGTTATTTGCAAAATGCATCCCCGTGGTTTGACCAAAATGCATTTTTTTACCTATACTTTAGATAACTGCACTTTGTATCCCCTTACTAATTCAGCGTGACAAATTGCACCATTTTCGTTAAATTTGTTAAAATTCTCAGGGGCATTTTAGGAAATTAAAATATTTAATTATAATTGAATCATTATTTAAGTTTTTTGACCCTCTAAATGATACTTTTCGAAAAAATTTAAAGAACGGAAATTATAGAAAACGAAAAAATCTTTTCAAAACAATAACATTCAAAATTATCAAAAAATTTACGAAGCCAAAATTAAATAAAATATATACTTATTGAATTTATTAAAAATAATTATAAAAAAAATATTTCAATTTTGAACCTTTTTATTTCGAGAAGATTTTTTTATTCTCTACAACTTCCGTTCTTTAAATTTTTTCAGAATGTATCGTTTAGAGGGTTATAAACCTTAAATAAAGATCTGAAAATAATTTAATATTTACATTTCCTAAAATACCCCTGAAAATTTTAACAAAATTAACGAAAAAGGTGCAATTTGTCGCGCCGAAATAGTAAGGGGATGCAAAGTGCAGTTATCTAAAGTATAGGTAAAAAAATGCATTTTGGCCAAATTACGGGGATGCATTTTGCAAATAACTCTTGTTTTTTAAAATTAATTTTTAAAGACTTCATCTGTTTCCACGTTTTTCGATCATTACAACTTACAAGTACTTATTTGAGAATGTAATGTATAGACAAAGCTAACATAGTTGATCCGCCATTAACTTCGTGTTTTAGTAAATCTTGCCCACCTTCATAACAAATCTTTAAGGTTATCTGATATTTATTTAAGTTTGATCTCTCAAAGTTTTAATTGATTTTGGTGCCAAAATTTTATTAGGCAAGTCAAGTAGTCACTGTTGACAATTGAAGAGGGCATGGGTGTGAACTTTGTTTCTGGTTATAAACTTGCAAGACATCACCACCGCCTTTACTTTAGATTTAATTATTCAATTTTTATTAGTTAATTTTTAACAAGTAAACAAGAGACTTAACAAACAAGAACAAGTATACAACTGAATCGGACTATCACTCTATTCAACAGATTAAAAGAAGCCAGCTAACATGCAAGTAATCTGTTACCTCTGGATATATCATATATTAGATTTTGCCCAAAAGTAATATATTAGGCTTCCAAGAATTAACATATACTAGCCCAACAAAGTGATCAAAGTAAAATTTCTGGGAATAAAAAGATAAGAAAATATTAATAATCTAATAATATGAGATTGTCATGGACAAAAATGTGAAAACAACAAGTCAACGAAAGCAGTGAATTGCTCAGGGGCAAGGATTGGTGAACTTGGAGTGAACATTATCAATATCCGAGATTATCTCCGGACTCAGCTCAACATCAACTGCTTTAATAACCTCTTGAAGCTGCTTTAATTTGGTTGCTCCAAATATGGTACTAGCTACAAGTGGGTGCTTTAACACAAAGGCTGCCACAAAAAAATTAAGATTGGTAAAGAAGCGCATACAATACAATTATAAATTGACAAGACAATAATGCAATCGACTTAAGTTGTGTTTAGTTGGGTTAAATGAAACGCTTTTTCTATTGTGTGCTCAAGGACAAACAATAAGCGTTAAATTTTATAAATTTGACGATCACGGAATAAATTGGAACCATATAATGGTTAAATGTTCAAAATTCTCATTTGTTCCTCTATCACATTCCTAACAACCTAAATTAGAGCTTAAACCTCCCAATTTGAGAAGAAATGTGTGATGAATAATACAAATACGCATAGACTAATTATATATGCAAGGAAGGGCAAAAAAGGAAGTACAGAGCACAAGGGCAAGGAAGGAAGTTAAATTAATCAGAGGGGCAAAAGGGTCAAAACGGAAGAAGGGATAAAAGGGAAGCGAGGAAGGCAATTAGGGTTATGAAAATATTTGTCACTTTACTTGTTAATTGAATTGGGAGAGAACGGACCTCTCGAACTGTCCGATATTGTAAGCGTGATTATCTTTCAGCTTTGTTATTCTAAGGAGACTTGAGTTCTTTGTGTTTAATCAACTGCAACTGATATTAAATTGTTGGTAGTATCCAGTTTATTACAAAGTGGTATCAGAGCTGTTATCGATCGAGAAGCAATGGGGCCGCCTACAGTCAACCAAAGAGTGGAACAGATCGAAGCAAAAATAGCAGATCTAGATGGAACAGTCTCAGAAATGGTGACAAAGGCAGTCGAAAGGGCGATTGCAGCCATGCATCACTCGTTGTCGGAGATGATATTAGAAGGGCAATCAAAAGTGACGCAACAGTTGGGTACAGATTTGGATGCCATGGCAGCGCGATTAGAAGGAAGAGTCCAACGCACCCGTGAATTTCATGAATCGCTTATAAATTCGATGAAAACCGAACAAGTCAAATTCCAATCGGAGATACGGTCAGCCATCACAGAAATACAAGGGGGTCAAGTACCACTACTCAACAAACCAGAAGGGAGTGTTAATAAAATGGGGACTTCTCCGGGATCTTTGGCGATTTTCGGGGGAAACGAGGGTTTGGTGCAAGGAGTGGGAGGACGACAAGGAGAAGGGGCGAGTGGACAAATGTTTGATTCAGGAGGATATGGAGGAATTGATGGATATGGGGATCAGGAGCTATAAATTCAGGAGGGAATGGTGGAAACTTAGGTACAGGGGGTTGGCGGTATCGAAAATTGGATATGCCTATATTTGATGGAGTAGACCCGGATGGGTTGATATTAAGAATCGAAAGGTATTTCAGTTTTTACCGATTGTCGGGGTTGGAAAAGCTTGAGGCAGTGGTGGTAGCTCTAGAAGGGGATGCACTTAGGTGGTTCTAGTGGGAGAACAAAAGAAGGCCAATTCGACGATGGGATGAATTAAGAGAGTATATGTTGAGGCAATTTAGACCAGCAGGAAGAGGATCTTTATGTGAGCAATGGTTGGCCATAGTACAAACCACCACGGTGTCGGAGTATCGCAGAAAATTTATCGAAATGGCAGCACCATTGGACAGAATGCCAGAAAATATCATGTTGGGGGCAATTCTTGAATGGGTTAAAAAACGATGTTCGCGCTGAGGTACGATTATTAAACCCAATCAACCTTGAACAAGCAATGGAATTAGCCCTGAGAGTTGAAGAGCGGAATAAAGTGAGTGCGATGAAGAAGTCAGGTCTGGGAGGATTCAAGGGGAGTCAATACTCTGCAGTTTCGTTTAGAAGTCCAAGTGTCGGGGGATCGACAGTATACAACAATCACACCAGTCCCACTTCGGTTCGTAGTTGGGTGACACAAACAAGAGAATCACAAAGCTCTAGCAGTGCCCCCAAAACGACGTCAATACAAGGCTCAAGCAAAACAGGGGGTGAGATGCGGAGGTTAACAGATAGGGAGCTATAGGATAAACGAGCTAGGGGATTATGTTTCAGATGTGATGAGAAATGGTCCATTGGACACCGATGTAAACGGAGAGAGCTCAGCGTATTGTTAATCGAGGAGGAGGAGGACGAGGGCACGGAATTTACAGGAAGCGACCCGCCCATGTCTCCAACGGATGAAAGCTTGCCTGAGGTAAATATCCAACCTGAAGTGTCATTAAACTCTGTTATAGGTCTATCAAATCCTAAAACGATGAAGTTAAGGGGTATGATAAAGGGGCGAGAAGTTGTGATCATGATAGACCCGGGGGCTACGCACAATTTCATTTCATCGTCATTAGTGGAGGAGTTGGGGGTTAAATTGGATGAAACTGGAAGTTTTGGTGTGTCGTTGGGCAACGGGGATGCCATTCGGGGTAGAGGGTTATGCAAATGTGTGGCACTGATTTTAGATGGAATCGTGGAAATCGTGGTGGATCTGTTACCACTGGAGCTAGGAAACTCGGATATAATACTTGGAGTAGAATGGTTAGAAACATTGGGCACAGTTGTGAGCAATTGGAAAACTCAAGTGATGCAATTTGAGGCGGAGGGGCGTACAATTACCTTGGTTGGTGATGCTTCGTTGGTTCATTCTCGAATTTCCTTAAAAGCAATGTTAAAAACTTTACGCAAGGAGAAGCAAGGTTTTTATATAGAGCTGAATGTGGTAGAAAAATATAAGGCAGAGAACAACAATGGGAATAGAAACGCAGCAGAGGTTCCTGCAGAATTAAAAAAAATAATTGACCAACATGCTATGGTTTTTGAAGCTAAACCAGGGCTGCCACCAGAAAGGGGGCATGAACATACCATTTTACTGAAGGAAGGGTCCAATCCGGTAGGGGTCAGACCTTATCGATATCCTCAATGTCAAAAGGACGAGATCGAGGGGTTAATTAAAGAAATGTTAGATGCAGAAATTATTAAGCCATCTAACAGTCCTTATTCGAGCCCGGTCTTGCTTGTTAAGAAAAAAGACGGCTCTTGGAGATTTTGCGTAGATTATAGAGCATTGAACAAGGAAACGATTCCTGACAAATACCCGATCCCTATGATTGATGCACTACTAGACGAACTCCATGGTGCGACAATTTTTTCGAAATTAGATTTGAAGGCGGGTTATCATCAGATACGGGTAAGGCCTCAAGACACTCACAAAACCGCGTTTCGGACCCACGATGGCCACTATGAATTCTTGGTACTTCCCTTTGGACTTATGAATGGCCCTGCTACTTTCCAGTCCCTAATGAACGATGTGCTTCGCCCATATTTGAGAAGATTTGTGTTGGTATTTTTCGATGACATTCTTGTCTACAGTAAAACCATGGAAGAACACTGTCAACATTTGGGTACGGTGCTGGACACATTGGTGCAGAACCAGCTAGTAGTTAATAAAAAAAATGTGATTTTGGGAAGTCAGAAGTGGCATATTTGGGCCACGTGGTATCAGCCCAAGGCTGTAGATTCTGATAAGGTAAAAGCAATTATCAAGTGGAGACAACCTGCAAATCTGAAAGAGTTACGTGGTTTTTTAGGTTTGACGGGCTATTATCGGAAGTTTGTGTCGAAATACGCCCACACAGCTCACCCTTTAACTGAACAACTAAAGAAAGATGCATTTGGTTGGACAGATGCAGCTACCATTGCGTTTAATCAGTTGAAAGAAGCATTGATCAGTCCTCCAGTATTAGTATTACCAGACTTTAGTCAGCAATTTGTGATTGAAACAGACGCTTCCGGGTATGGCTTGGGAGCTGTATTGATGCAGAACAATAAACCAGTGGCATTTTTCAGTAAAACACTTGGGCCTCGAGCACAACTCAAATCCATATACGAAAAGGAGCTCATGGCCATATGCATGGCTATACAAAAATGGAGACATTATTTATTGGGACGCCATTTTCTGGTCAAGATGGATCAACAAAGCTTGCGTTTTATTATGCAGCAACGTGAGGTGGGTGTTGAGTATCAAAGGTGGATTACTAAGCTAATGGGGTATTCCTTTGATGTGCAATACAAACCGGGAAGTTCTAACAGGGCTGCGGATGCATTGTCCCGGAAGACGGCTGAAAACATTGAGCTGGGTTCCCTGCTGACAACCCAAACAATTGACTGGACTACACTGAATGCAGAGATTGATAATGATCCATTACTTCATCAAATTCATCAAGATTTGTTGGCTGGAAGTAAGGAGCATACGCATTTCAGTTTGCAAGAAAATAAACTGTTGTATAAAAACCGGCTGATCTTACCTCGAACTTCATCTTTTATTCCCACGATACTTCAAATGTACCATGATTCCCCAACAGGAGGGCATTCAGGTGATGTTAAGACTTATCTTCGAGTTGCAGCGGAGTGGTTTTGGGTGGGGATGCGGAATGATATTAAGGTTCATGTACAACACTGTGAGGTTTGCCAGAGACATAAGGTGTCACAACAAGCCCCTGCAGGCTTGCTCCAGCCTTTACTAGTACCTGTGCAGGTGTGGGAAGATGTTACTCTAGATTTCATTGAGGGCTTACCACTATCCCATGGAGTTAATACGATACTGGTGGTGGTAGATCGTTTTTCTAAGTATGCTCATTTCCTGACTTTGCGACATCCATTTACAGCACTCACTGTTGCACATGTGTTTGTCCGAGAAATTGTGAAACTCCATGGTTTCCTAGATCAATAATCTCGGACAGAGATAGAATTTTTCTGAGTAATTTTTGGCGAGAACTATTCAGATTGCAAGGGACGCAATTAAAGCGAAGCACGTCTTACCACCCGCAGACAGATGGTCAGACGGAAATTGTTAATAAAACGTTGGAGACATACCTGAGATGCTTTGTTAGTGGGCAGCCAAAATCATGGTCCAAGTGGATGCATTGGGCTGAATTCTCCTATAATACTTCGACACATATGTCTACTAAACTTACACCTTTCAAGGTCTTATATGGGCGGTCTTATATGGGCGAGATCCACCCATGGTTACGCGTATGAATAAAGGACAATCACCATTGGATAGTGTCGAAGCCTCACTGCAGGAAAGAGATGCAGTTTTGGACGATATGCACATGAATTTGCTCAAAGCTCAACAGACAATGAAAGCTAATGCTGACAAGAAACGCCGTCCTGATTCTTTTACTGTGGGGGAGAAAGTTTATGTGAAGCTACAACCTTATCGACAACAATCAATAGCGAGGAGACCGTTTGAGAAGTTATCAGCAAGGTTCTATGGGCCGTTTGACATCTTGGAGCGTATTGGGGAAGTTGCCTATAAGTTAAAACTGCCAGATACATGTAAAGTCCATCCTGTGTTCCACATTTCTCAACTTAAACGGGCTATTGGCCCATTACCATCTAGCACCACCATTCCAGACCAGCTTTCTGAGGATTTGCAGTTAGTGGCTGAACCTGAAGTGCTACTGGATATTCGTCAAATTCATCCAGGACCAAAGCAAAGCAGAATGTGGAGGTGCTCATTAAATGGAAGGAATTACCTTTGTTTGAGGCAACTTGGGAGAATGCAGTTGACATTGCTGCACGTTTTCCAGAATTTCACCTTGAGGCCAAGGTGAGTTCTTGGGCCCCGGGTAATGTGATGAATAATACAAATACGCATAGACTAATTATGTATGCAAGGAAGGGCAAAAAAGGAAGTACAGAGCACAAGGGCAAGGAAGGAAGTTAAATTAATCAGAGGGGCAAAAGGGTCAAAACGGAAGAAGGGATAAAAGGGAAGCGAGGAAGGCAATTAGGGTTATGAAAATATTTGTCACTTTACTTGTTAATTGAATTGGGAGAGAACGGACCTCTCGAACTGTCCGATATTGTAAGCGTGATTATCTTTCAGCTTTGTTATTCTAAGGAGACTTGAGTTTTTTGTGTTTAATCAACTGCAACTGATATTAAATTGTTGGTAGTATCCAGTTTATTACAAAATGATCCATTCTTCATGGGGACTTTCCTCCCAAATCTCATCATAAAAAATTTGCGCAAACTATTTTTTTTTCTAATCTACTCCATTGATTCCCTTTGATTCAATTCATTATATTCTCCCAATCAAACACAATATTTTATTATATTGTGTACCCAGCTTTCAATATGACATGGGATATTAAAATCTCTGCATTATAAAGGACATTAAACTGAGATCAGAGTTATATCGATATGATGGATTTAAGTTCTACTACATGATGTTGAAGAAATTAATGATCTATGGAATGCCGTTCTACCAGAAAAGAGCAAGAAACACACTCTGAGATGAATTTAATAACAACCTTCCTTTAGCATATAAACCAACAACTTAAAAACATAAAATTTTCCTTTTTATATAAGCCACAAATACATGAATTAGAGAGAATATGATGGATTTAAGTTCTACTACATGATGTTGAAGAAATTAATGATCTATGGAATGCCATTCTACCAGAAAAGAGCAAGAAACACACTCTGAGATGAATTTAATAACAACCTTCCTTTAGCATATAAACCAACAACTTAAAAACATAAAATTTTCCTTTTTATATAAGCCACAAATACATGAATTAGAGAGATGGGATGACTAACTAGTAACTACTACTTAGACATGCTACAAGGTTCTGCACATACAAGTCATTTGAACAGAAAGAAGAATGCAGTTGACAGAAAAGCAGGAAACGAATGAGAGAGAGGGGGGGGGGCGCTTTTGAACTTATAACCGCAATCTCAGGTCTATGAGTAACGTTATTTAAATCACTGAGTTTCTGTTTTCTAAAAATATTTTTTGCACATCAAGCAACCTTCACCTAGGTCCGAGGATGCACTACTGAGATTGTGTGTACAATGGAAATATCAAATAATATATTGAATAGAGATCACATACTTCTATTTGTTTAAGCAAAAGGTGTCAAAAACATAAATGTCGTGTTCAAATATAAGGAGATGAGTACTTGAACACGTCTAAGTTCTGACCATGTTTTTTTACTAAATAAGTTCTAACCATGTTGCATAATACAGAAGATTAATATTTTAAATTAAGACTCTACACCGGTCAACTATGGAAAAAGTCACATATGCACCTGCTAGCACACTGTGTGTGTGTGAGAGAGAGAGAGAGAGAGAGAGAGAGAGATCGTACCAATTGCAAGAGATACAGGATTTATATCATATTTTTCCGCAATGGCAACATATGCCTGCAAAATTAGGTTAGTAGTAAATGAGTTTGCAGTGAAATAAGCATGGTTTTGTAACTTAATATGAAGTTGAGGGTATATTGAGTTTCTCGAAAAAGAGATCCACATGAGAATCAACATCTAGCTCTTCTATGGGCTTTCCTGAATCCTGATCATCTACTATACTCAATATGAAAATAAGACCATAGAGAGCAATATTTAAAACTATTCAAGTTTTAACAACAGGAGACAAGATCATATTACAGTTTACCAATAACAACTGCATGTTAAACAAGTTCACAAACAAAAGATCTTAGTAATGTGAAAACCAACAGAAAATTATGCAATTCTCTGGCTTTGTTTATAAACATTGAAAATATGTAACTGTGCAGTATATTTGTGTCTATGATAAAAAATTTAATAAAAAAATAAGATTGAGCTATTTAGCATACCTTGGTAGCTTCTTTTATGATAGTTTTAGACAGATTGTATCTGGACTCTCCTTCTGAATACCTTCCTAAACAGGGAAATAGTATTTATCAGAGCCAGAATCAACAGATATCACAAGCTTTTAAACACGTTGGAAATACCTTTAAAAAGGTTCAAACGAGCATTTGTTGGCCCCTTATCAGGTGAGAGGTATTTACCAGAAAGTATGCCCATTGCTAGAGGACTGTACGCTAAAAAGCTAATCCTGTAGAAACCCAATAAGATGGTGCCAGGAGTATATAATTCTGATATCAGATCAATAAGCATTAATTAAAGTTCCTTTGATAAGGATGTAGGCAAATAACTTCACATGTGTCGATGCCTATAAACTTTCCACTATTTTAATCAGCATGCAATAATTTGTTACCCAATAATAAGAAACTTCTACAGTAACATGCTCCTCGGGTTTAATTAGCGTTTCAACATAAACATGATTACATAAATTCCAATTATGGAGACAATAGTAAAGCCATTCACCAAGAAGAGCTCAGGAAAGTGCACAGAAATTAAATGTTTTTACACTATTGTTGCCCAAATTTGCTAGAAACAAAACTGTCATATATACTTCATGTCTTCATACTCTCTCCAGGGTACACTTTACAAACTGTCGAAACATATTAATATGTTTTAGATGCAATGCAGTTGGATAGTTTCCTATTTTGCAGTGTGGCATTAAACGCAAAAGGCACACATTATTGATTGATAGCAAATAAGGAGAATTTTTTTATAAAAAAAAAATGGAACACATGTGATATTACCTCTCATGATGACAACACTCGGCCAGTCCAGACTCAAAATTTCGGCAAAGCAAGTTGTAGGAGTTCTAGAGGACAGAAAAATATATCGAGTTATGCACTAACATAAAAGCAAATAAACTGTGCTTATTGTGGTTATGTGGAGGACTGGGTTTCAGAGAGAGAGAGGTCTCACTATCAAACTAGAATGAAGTCGAACAACACCTGCACAGTTACTATTCTGGGAAACTCGCAAGTTCTTTTTGCAACATGTAGGAACTTCATAAGACCATATGGTGTTTCATTACTAAGGCCTACGTACCTGATCTAAGAAAAACAAATTCATTGTAAGAAAAGGAATACTGTGCCTGTAAAAAATAATTGACTACAGAAGGAAAAGTCTATAGATCTAACTACCTTCCCAGCATCAACAGCTCTACCTAAAGAATCTAGTTGCTCCTCAATCCCCACAGAATCAAACTGCCTGGTTGGGTCATATTCAGTTTCGCCAAACATCGGTACATAGCTGTACGCAGACCATCGAAGGTAACATAATTGAATAATAAGCTACTCATTCCGCTTCAATTTTTATCAAGAGTAGTTAGAAATCACAATATGAGACCAACATACAGACCGATCAGGCCAATGAATCTGGTACAAGTCAATGTAATCCGTTTGAAGCCGCAATAAGCTGCAGCGGGCACAACAAAATACCACATTAATAGAGACACATTCACACAATATCAAAAGCATTACTCTGCTTGGTAACTCCATAATGTGAAGATGTAAGTAGCACATACATATTAAGTAAATATGATATTTATGTCATATAAGTGAAATCCTACCTATCATCAATGGCATGTGTTATATTACTGTCATCCAAACTTGTTGGCCCCCCTCGAATCCAATGCATCTGTCCAGATGGTCCACTAACCTGAATAAAAAAAAAGCTAGCCACATTTTAATATCCAAATCAATCTTCTTCTAACTGAGTTGAATATCAGCAATATGGAAATATACCACCATGTAAACATCAAATTCAAGAACCAGCCGAGCTAAAAAGGTTTCTACTTGGTACATCACCAATAAGCTCCTCAATTAGCTCCTAAAGTTATAATTTTAGGAAAATGCAACGAAAACGAACTCCAAAATTTTAGAGCCTTCCTATTTTCTTCATATTGACTCTCTCTCTCTTTTATCTTTTCAACTTTCTACTAAAATCACATTTCTTTCTCCAAATATTGCAAGTACGTTTAATAAAAACAAACTAACTTCAGAGGACATTGAAAACATGAGGATGTCTCAATATTATAAATTTTTATCAAGGAAAATGTAAAGCTGAGTGTTAGAGATGCTAGGTTCAATTTTAAAATGACAATGCTCAACTAAGTAGTGAAGGTCAAGGGAAATGACCTTAGTGGCTACGACAACACGATCACGGGGTATATTTCTATCTTTAATCCAACTGCCAAGATACTCTTCGCTTCGCCCCTGAGTTTGAGCACTTTGAGGGACTGGATACCTGGGGTTAAAAAAACTTGTCAAACCAATTTAACACACGCAAAGTTACATACATTTATACCAACAAGAAATAGAAAACAGGGGAATTACATTTCAGCAGAATCAAAGAAGTTAATTCCGGCATGGAACGCGTAATCGAGAAGACGAAAAGACTGAGACAGGGTGTTCTGCTGACCAAAAGTCATTGTTCCTGAGGTGGGGGTTGTCATTTCAATTACAAAGATTACATAAACAACATAAAGATACTAGCAACATAAAAACCGTATATACATATACATACATCATGTGGATGGTTTGTTCAGAATAAAAGAGTTAGGATGATGTATAAAATACCTAAGCAGAGTCTTGAGACGGGCAAGTCAGGAGCAAGGTTGAATTGAGGGACAGCTGCCATTGGAGAGACCAGACAGGCAGTAGCAAGTAGTAGAAACTAGAAACAACTACAAGTAGGATAATGTAATCAGATTAAACAAAAAAAATGGAGATGCAGGGGATCGAACCCTGTACCTCTCGCATGCAAAGCGAGCGCTCTACCATTTGAGCTACATCCCCTTCTCTTTAGGGTTTCTCAATTTTCAAGTTATCACCTGTTTACACTTTTTTTGAGTCATGACTGAGAAGGTAAGGGTAGGGTTGTGTTGGGTTGGGTTGGATTAGTAGGATTGGCTCTCTTTTGTTTGGATATGAGGGTTAGGGGTGAAGGGTTATCTTATTTATTATTATTATTATATTATAAAATTTTCTTATATTGATATTTAAATTAGAAAAGAAGAATTACTTTTTTAAAACAAACAAACAAAGTAAGCTTATATGAAAATATGCAAGGGTGACTAATTAATTAAAGAGATTACTTAATATATTAAATTAATATAAAAATAAATTATATTTCCAAGTATGTTATTTCTGAAAAAATGACAAAAATAGCTATTTTTAAAAAAAATTAACAAAAATAGTCATTATGAAAAAAGTGGCCAATTTTGACCGATTGAATACTCCACTGTCAGTTGGGTATCCCAATTTGTATAAAATACTTCATTGATAGTTGGTTATTTCATATATTGTATACTCCACTGACAGTTGGGTATCTCGTATAAAGTGAATACTCCACTGACAGTTGGGTATCACATCGGCTAAAATTGGCTAATTTTTCAGAAATTGATCATTTTTGTTAATTTTATATAAAAATAGTCTAAATTTATCTTTCACCGTTATTTCTATATACCAAAGTAACTTAAAACGAGTATATTTTAAAAGAAAGTCAAAATCGTAGCAAAAAAAAGTAATAAATGAGACAATGGAAAGTGGGGCAGCTTGGGGGCGTAAATTTCCTTTCCACCACACCCCGATTTGGGGTGCTGACACCAACCCCCACCAACCCCCACCAACCCTCAAAACCCAACCCTATTTTAATTTTTTTCCCAAAAAAAGTCGTTAAATTTGAACCCTGACAAACTCGGCCCCTCCCTTCCCAATTCCCAATCCAAAATTCAAACAGAGCCCAAGTGTTCATGTTTTTAAAGTGTTAAAAATATATAGAATTCGAACTCTAATGAACAATTCACGAAATTATGACTTAAAGAACAACTTATAAATATTGTTTACAAACAATCCAACTCATACTCATGATTCTCGAATTTTTGTATGGGTTTCACTTATTTCTTTTTTTAATAAATAAATAATATCAAAATGAATGTAAAAAATTTAAAAACCCTACACCCCTAACAAATAAATTAAGTATTTAGCATTCGGATTTTGATTAAATTACAATATTTCTATTTAAATAGTGATAACTACACACTATTTGAATACATGAACATAGGTTAAATAAAACAGTTAAATATTATTATCTAGCATGTATTATAATTTAAAACCCTATAAATATAAAAAGTTTATTTGATCTAAAAAGTAAATATAAAAAGTTTATAAATATAATAAAAAATAATAATGGATGGTAAATATATTTTTGATAAATATACATATAATTATTCAATTATTATTATTTCATAAACGTGTATTATAATAAATTTACGAGCATATACAACTATAAATTCATATATTTATTCACACGTTAAATCAACGAGCGTGTTCACGAACGTTACTCACGGATTATATTAATGAACTTGTTCGCGAAGATTACAATCGAATTTCTTCGCGAACTTTCACGCTGAACTATATTGTACTCAATTTCAACTCATTTACACATGTTCGACTCGTTTATAAATCAAACCGACCTCTGAGTCGAATTTTTTCTGAATTAACTATCGAACTGTTCGTGAGCGTATCGGCTCATTTACCGTGTTACTTGTGAGTTACGACCTCTAATTTTTCTCATACTTTCTCGTTTTTTTTAGTATGTACCCAATGACACATAATAAGTACCAAATTTTATGAGTTTAAGATATTTTGATTGGCATTCTCGTTATAAATACGATGAACCGCTGCATGCACAATATTTTCACCAATAAAAAAATCTAAACTCATAAAATCTAGTATTTATTGTGTGATCTTAGACATACATTAAAAATACCCTTATTTTGTTTATGAATGTAAACCGCCACACTGTGAGTGCAACCGCCCGCACTTCCGGACTATTAATTTTAAATCAAAACTAATACAAAACAAATTATTAAACCGAAATTCTATTACAAAGGTAATTATTACAAATGTGTAGCTAAAAGTGGAAGTACTAAAGTCAATATACTTCAATTCTAAGTCCTCGAACTCAATGCTATTCAACTCGAATTTTAGACGTGTTAGGTCGCACACACTGTAGAGGGGGTGAATACAGTGTAAAATACAATCAAATCGAACTTTAATATCTTAAGTAACAGAAAACAAACTTTATTGAAACAATAAATTCTATTACAGTATGGAACTGTTACCTCTCAGTGATGAACAAATATCACGAGAGCTGTTAGGGTTACAATGAATAATCTTCTCGAATATGATAACACTTTTTGTGTAAACCCTATGTCTGTGTTTATATATTACACAGTTACAAGATAAACGCTAATTGATATGAAATATAATTCTGCTTCCTAAAATATATCAATCAGATATCTTTTTTTCCAAGTATTCCATTCTTCACGGAACTCCTTCTTCATGCATATATCTTCTTATGTTTATCTCGATCTTCTTTCCTTTAATCAGCTACTGTCCTTATCTGATCGTCCTTCAGCACTTAAGTTCTGATATCCATCTTCTGATGATTATCTCCTGATAATATAAGTACTGATATCCTTAAGTCCTGACTTCCAGTATAAGTACTGATTCCCAGTTAAGTACTGATTTGTCCTGTTAAGTAAGATCTGAAAACTAAACATAAATCATATTAGCCATGATATTATCAAATATATCTAACAATCTCCCCCAACTTGTAAATTAGCATAATATACAAGTTTAACAGATATTTGATGATGTCAAAAATATTAAGTACAAATGCATGAGAATTAGACTAGATACCTATAACTTACAGTCCTTAAAGCTTTACCAACATTTAACTTCTGATAAAAGCTTCAGTCTGTACAAATATCAGAATTTAATCAGTTGTAGATCTTGACTTGGCTTCATCTTCTGATCTCTCTGATGTCAGGAGTTGTTCTGAGATAGTTCTTCAACAAACATCTCTCAGCATATCTAAGTTCATCAATCATCCTCCTTTTAGCATCTTTAAGCTCTGCAGTATCTTCACCAATTTGAAAGATTGCAGCCCTGAAATCATTAATCTTTGCTTTTCTTATATCCTGATCCAGTCTGATCAAATAAGCTTTATCAGACTCGAGATTGAATTCCACAGCCTTGTAACCTAGAAAGGTAGTTATAATCTTAGCAGTGTTGGGCTTCATTTCAACTATATCACCCTTGTGATCTCTGTACTTTGGAACATATGTGCTGTCAGACTTAACAGAATAAAGGCTTTTCTGTCTCTGAATCTGATCCTTCAAATAGTTTGCAGCAGTTCCTGTCAATCTGTCATCCACTTGAAGTAAGAATAGTACATGCTTCAATTCTTCAAAATACTTCAATGGAATGGCATTTTGTCTTATATGATAAACCCTACCATCTGTCATGAAGTACAACAAGATGTGTTCTTTCAAGTAGGTATGGTAAACCATTTGTACAGATTCCAGTTGATTCAATCTCTCAGGAGTTGCTCCAATACCTGGTTCGCTCAAGGAAGTTGGATCATTGGTAGTGTTCTGTATTCTTCTTTCATCAGCACTTCCCAATCCAGTTTTATCTCTTGCTTCCTTTCCAGTAACTACTCTAGCTTCAAAACCATTTGCAGCAGTCTTCAAAGGTTGATTCTGTTTTGCTTTAGTGAATCCTGGTAGGAGTGTCTTTGGTCTATCTTCTGATTTCAAGTTAACTTGAGCTGTGTCAGAGGTTACTTGCTTCTTTTGAATATCAGAACTTACAGTTTCTTGACTCTGAACAACTTGAGCCATGTCAGAGGTTGTTTTAAGAACTTTTCTTGAAGTCAGAGCAAGATCAACCTTTTCATCAGTGATTTCTTCATTCTCAGGAGGCACATAAACCTTGATAGGTTCACCAACCTTTTCTTTACCCTTGGATCTTGGATCTATCTGTGGTTGTGATTTAGCCAATGTTGCTTCAGTACTTGTCCTTTCTTTGATCACAATGCCTTTGAGTTTTGGAAGTGACTTTTTACCAGAAGCTTCAGATTTATATGTGACTTTCTCTGATTTAAGTCTGGCTTCTTCTTCCATTAAACTCTCCAAGTCCATTCCTGGATTTTCCTGAAGAAATAACTGTCTTGACATTTCTTCATCAAGATCTAAAAGTTCATCATAACTTATCCTTTTACCAGTAGCAGAACTTATTCTTTTCCCAGTATCAGAACTTGTCCTGTGACTTGTGATTTCAGCTTTTCTCGATGTGAAACCTCTACCTTGACTATGACCTCTACCCATTCCAGAGCTTCCTTGATCATCCTTTTCATTATCCTTCCCTTTCAGTGTCTTGTCAGTCTTGCATTTGGACTTAATTACTTTCTCCCCCTTTTTGGCATCAGCAGGTAGTAGACGAGAGACAAGCAATTTCACTGAGGCTTGGATTTCAGTAAGTTGTGATTGCTGAGAAGCTTGATTTGTCAAAATATCATTAATCTGAGCTTGTTGTTTCTCTTGAGTCTTCTCAATATAAGCAATCCTGTCAAAGGTAGGTTGGAAGAACTTTTTCTTATCAATCTTTTGAACTTGTTCCTGTTTGATAAATTCTTCATGAATCTTGTGTAGCTCTGCATGAGTAGTTGAATGAAGACCTTGTAAATGTTTAGTACTCAATGCAGTGACTCTAAGCTAGGTTTTGAAATCATCAGAATTTAACATTTCATCAGCTTTAGTCAAGTGCTCAGCAAGATGCTTTTCAGTTGGAACACAGGAAACTGAGTTCCATTCCTTAGTCCACTCCTGTCCTGAAGGAGTTTCACTCCAAGGCACTGGTGCTTCTCTGGTAACAAACTTCTTAACAAGTTCAGACTTAAGAGTAGTTTGTTGAGGAATATGTCCTGAAGGACTGTTGCATCAGCATCTGCATTTGGAGCAGCATCACCAGTATCTCCAGCATTTGCAGTATCAGAACTTACAGAATCAGTATCTTCTGATAAAACAACAGTGTGAGTAGCAATGGAGGCTTCAGCATCCTCTAATTGCTGATCTGGTTCCAAGTTCTGATCAACAGCCATATCCTGATGCTCACCTAAATTCTGATCATCAGCATCTAGATGCAGAGAAGGTGTAGTAGATAACTCTGGAGATTGAACAGCATCAGTAACAGGTGTTGTTGAAGAATTAGTTGTTGTTGGAGCTTCTAAGAGAATTACTTCAGGCACAACCAAGTTTTGAACATCAATATCAGCACTTGTGCCTGGATCAACAGGAGATACAGATGGTGTGTTGGTCTTTTCAGACGGAGTTGATGGAGAAGAATGACTTTAGCAAATTCCTTTTCCTGTGAGATCAGAGATTCTTGATCCCCTTCCTTAGCTGCTTCCTCTTCATCAGCTGAAACTGGCCTATTTGCCTTCTGTTTCTTGTATCTCTTTGCAGATTTGGATTCCTTGGGAGTTTCAGGAACAGTCATTCTTCTAAGCCTCTTGAGAAGCCTAGATCCCCCAATTCCAGAATCCTTCTGAGAAGTCTCTTTCTCAGCTTCATCAATAACAGGTTCTGAAGAAGGAACCTGTTCCTCAGTATCAGATTCATCTCTCAAAGCAATCTTCCTTTTCTTTTGAGGTGTTTGAGGAACAGTCTTTGCCCTCTTAGGTTTGGAAGATGAAGGCTTCATAGTAGGTACTGAGGAATGAGATTTTGATGGTTGAACATCAGGATAGAGTGCAGTTTACTTAATAGGGTCATAGGTGATTAAGGCTTGTTTGACAGATAGAGGTATTAAGAGGGGCCTTAACACAACCTTCTTATTATCAGTAGAAAATAAATCAGTGAAAGCTCTTTTAGCTAGTCTGAAGGATGGAATTAAATCACCAAAACTTTGGGGCTGATTACAACAGAACACTCTGAATAAGCTGACAAAATCTGGCAAAATATACAGTATTTCGATCTTCTGTCATCCTATCCCCAATAAAACCTAAGACAGCACTTGCATAATCAAAATCAGTTTGATTTATAAGAGCATACCCGATTTGTTGGCTGAATATAGGAATTGCATCGAAATTTGAGCATTTGTTAGCAAAAGCCTTGGTAATGCAGTCAAAGAAGAAACTCCATTCCCTCCTTATGAAAGATCTCTTCAACTTGCCAAGCTTTGCCAATGTTCCCTCATATCCTAGACTGGCCATCATGTTCTGAAGAACTGGTTCGTCAACAGTAGAATAAACACAGTTCTCAGGTAGCTGCAGTGCTTGTCGAACCGTAGACAAAGTCACAACATACTCATTTTCCCCTGATGAAAAAATAATACTCGGGGACCCTTGAGCACCACCATCATCATATACTCCACTCCTCCAGAACTCCAGTACTTGAACTCCAGAGACTGATTCAGGCTCAGTTAGAGCGTACCCAATATCAGAACTAGTGAGAAAATCCTGAATAAAATGAAGTTCAGAGGGTGCCTCTGACGTGTTAAGTATAGCAGAGAAGTTATTAGGAACAAACTTTGCTCCATGGAAAATTATGTCCTTGGGTGCCATTGAAATGTAAGAGAAATGCGGTTGCCTGTATTGTGTTTGAGAAAATGTCTATATGAAAAATCGTCAGTAGATGAGAAAGAAGAAAAGTAAAGAGAGAGAGATAAAAGAGAAAAGTAAATAAAAGATTTGACAATATTTTCTCTCTGTTACTTATACACAAAAAGTAACCGTTGGGACACCTAGAAGACATGCATTTAAAAGTAGTGGAGCATACCTTGACAACTGTCATACATAGATAAGGCAAGAAGTAATGGGCACGGTAAATAAGAAATAATTACCACCCACTTACAGTTTTTCAAGGAAAAACCGTTCCACTTACCCAGATATTCCATTAATCAAGGTGAATCAGTTTTAATGCAAAATTGAAACTGTTCCCACTTATTCAAATTATTTTTCACTGCAACATTAATATTCTGAAAATAAATCAAGTGAAAATAACCAAGATAAATCAGATGAGTAAGTACTGATAAAGGAAAATCAGAACTTAAATTAACACAGTATTTATATGGTCATCAGAATATGAATATGTAACAGGATTTAACAATGCATTAAAATATCTCAGAGACAAAATCTTGAAACAAAAACAAATTTCATTAATATATCAAGAGAATACATTCATGAAATTGAAATTACATCAGTACTTGTACAAGATTTCCCTAAGCTGCTAAACCTAACATCAACAGCCTTAGTCCTAGCTCAAGAAGCAGGGCAAGGCTGATGATGAAGAAAAACAGAAAGAAGAAAATAAATCATTTCTTCTTCCTACTCTCGACAAACAGAATGGCGAGTCGTATGATTCGCTCTTGCTAGCGGAGAGCTTCCAGCCTTTCCTCCTCCAATCGCTCCAGATGGTGATGGTAATCCATATAGAAGAACAGGAGGTGGGTGAGGACCTCCTGTGGGACAGAGTCCCATATCTCATCAGGAATGGCAGTGACGTGCCATTCCTGCTGCCAATCGGCACAGCTTAGCTCCATATTGAAGGTTTCGTAGTTCAAAAACATGTTGTATCTGACCATGGTGTTTTTGATAGAGAAAGTATGTAGGTAAGTGTGTGAGAAAAGATTTGATGGGAAGGCTGATGTGAAGTGGTTGCTTATATAGGCAGGAGAATGCCAGGAGACGCAAAGAAATTTAATGTTGACAGGTAGAATTAATTCTACCTCGTCTCCCCAGACTTGGAAAAAGAAAAACATTCATTGGAAAGAGAAAACATGGTTTAATGCGCACAAGAAGTAAGTAAAAGTTGACTGTTCAAGTACGAGTACCACTAACCCTAACTATAGTGACTATTAATCTCCCACTTCAACATATTCTAGTTTGAACCGAGACTATTATCAAATTTTATCCACTGATAAGTCAAGAAAAGAATTAGACTTTAATATCAGAACTTAGACTTATATCAGAACTTAACAGTCATCAGAACATAATTTCTTAACTCGAAAAAGGAATGCATATCTTAGTAAGTCCTCATACAAGTTCTGATTTATATTCTTCAGAACTTAATCATCAGAACATGCAACCAGAATTTGCCCTCAGAATTTGTGCAATGTGACACAATGACTGTTCCTCTAAAACAACATAGATCACCACAGTAATTTTCTTCATTCATATTGAGGGATTAGTGTGTGCATTAAGCTAAATGTCAGACAAAGAGTAAAGACTGATTCACTTCAGTACATCTTAGAAATAAGGCATAACTAAAACTTTGTTAAAGAGCTGTCATTATTCTGAAACCTACTGTTGAATGAGTTCATGCTTGAGTCCACCTCAACTATTTTGTGCTAATTTTATGCATCCTTTTAAATTCCATTTCACAGTGGCTTCTCAGTGTAAGTGAGTCATGACTGCTTATCAGAATTTATGCTATTATCAGAGTATTTCTCCAGTAATCATAGAGTGTGAAAAGTCACCAAGAAAATATTTTGCTTTTCTAATGCATATTTACTTAATACCAGCAATGCACTTGGGTCGTCCCTTCCACATTTTTACTCTAGATCTCAAAGGAGTACCTGATTTTATTCTTTGATCCTTTTGCTTTTTCTTTTGATAAGTGAGGTTTATCAGCACTTAGTACATTCAGCAGATTTACTGTAACACCCCCAAATTCGGGGTCGGGGATCTGGGTTGTCACGAGTTCCATTTCCCTTAATAACACCCAATCTTAATAATTAATCAACTACTTTGTACTGTGACCCCACAATAAACACACACACCACACGTTATAGTCTCAGAGATGAACATCCAAAAATAATCACAAGTCATTTTATTCCACAATTATCTGCCAATACACCTTAAAAGGTTTCTGAATAAATTTACATTTCTTTGCCATTATTACAATTCATAAATATACATAATTTGATACATCAAAAGTTGAAAGCCTAGCCTATTGGTAGTTCCTACCTCATCTACATCGACATCAACGCCTATAGGAAACTGCGGAACGTTTCCTATCCGCTCGCGAATTGGGAGCTTGGTCCTGTTCATCTTGTCTATCTGATGTTGTGTGATGAAAGAAGAAAGCAAGGGTGAGCAGCAAGCCCACCAAAATAATATGTATAATGATTAATAATATATGAGCCTTCTCATAGTACTCATGAAAGTCTTGGTCAAAAGAAATGAACCAAGTTGATAACTTAATGCGATGAAGTCGCAAAATATTCAGTATATATATATATATACTTTTCAAAATATTGGAAGTCCTCTTCCATGCATAATATACACAGAGTTCCAGTTTATAACTGTATAAAACTATCGTTGCAAGGTGATCTCATATATCTAACCTTGTCTCAACGTTTTTCTGAAAATCTTTGACATGCATAAGATAGTCATTTACTAGATATAAGTTTAAAAGATGAAGTTACAAGATACTCCAATATACTTATATCTTTTCCAAATACTACTTGAACTACCACCGTTCAAGTTATAATTAGTTTCAAAAGTTCATCACATAGATGAGACTACAAGATAATACTTGAATAGATTCAATCTTTGAAATATTATTGAATGAAATGAAGTTACGAGATACTTCATTAAGTCCCGATATATATATACCTATATATATCTCTCATACATTTCCTGAAAACCTCTGTCATGAAAAGTATGAACAGAGTTGCAATATCCAATGAATTTGGAAAAAAAAGAATTTTGGCATAAACCTGATATCTTGCTGATCAGGCAAAAATACCAATAAGTAACCTTTTCTACTAGTAGATGGATGAATCCCCCACCGGTCATCACCCTGGCCACATAAGGAACTTGTGTTGGACCGCCACCCGGCCTCTTACGCGTTGATGGACTGCCACCCAGCCACTTACACTTTGATAGACCGTACCCCGGCCTGTCGCTTATGCCGACTCAATTAGATGGGCTTACTTGCTGAATATTGGGCAAGTAATCAATTCATTCATCAAAACAGCAACCTCGTTGCGAATATAAAATATACCACAGAGCCGGATCCCTTAGATTTTTGAGCGAGTATTCAAGTCCCCTTAAAATGGAAGATCTTGAATTTGAAAACAAGTTTTGGGATCCACTCTACCTTTTAAAATCATTTTGAAGACTCGAAAACATTTTTAAGAATGTTTGGAGTAATGCTGATTTATTAAAATAAATCAGTCCCGATATATTAGGAATATCTGAATATTATTATTTAAATAATATTCTCATAAAGATAATCCTTATAAAAATATTCGAAGTAGAAGTGTTAAAACTCATACTTGAAATGAATATTAAATAACCAAAGACATACTTATACGAAAGTATAATCTTTATTTGAATAATCGAAAATAAGTTTGATTATCGAAACATTATTCTTTAATAAAATAAAGAATATTATTAAATAATAAGCGGAGTCATAATACCTCGAATGAATATTATAATTAATATTCATTAAATAAAATAAACGGAGTCATACATCCTCAAATGAATATCCAATTAATAATAATTAAATAGATTAAACAGAGTTATAAGTCCTCGAATGAATATTCAAATAATATTCATTAAATAAAATAAAGTTATCGAATAAACCTTATTCGATCAATATTTTTGAAAACTATATCCATATATATATAAATATATATATATAATATACTCGGGAACATCGACTCCCGGTTTAGAAATATGTTCACCTTGGGGTCCCCTTTTCTAAGGGTATATGCAAATTACCGCTTATCTCTAGCATAGGTATTATGCAACTAATAAGCATTTGAACCAACAGATATATATCAAGATTACGAAACAGACATGCATATATACCATATCACATGCTCCAATATATCGCAAGAATTTGCTAATAACAATCATGCATTTATCACAAGATAATGCATATACACATATACATCACAACAACAGTATAACGGGTAGAAAACTTGCCTGAGTGCTCCCGGATAGACTTAAGCTTAGAGTGGGTCCGATAACCTATGAACAACAACATAAGTCAGAATTAAACCCCGGTCGCTTAAGAAACTAGACTTTAACCATTTAGAGTCCTAACGTTCGCTTTCGCGCTTAACGATTCACTTAAGTCGCTCGAGTATCCTCGGCTCCACCATTTTTAATAAATTAACCATTAAGGGTTTTAAGGCGATTCTTTCACGAGTACCTTACCAACTGCCTAATACACTTTACATAATTGTTTCATATTCCAATTAGTCATTTAAGGGCCCTAACCAAGGTTTCAAAGTAAGGCGAGGGGTAATGGTTTGGTCGCGAAACGTCGTTACTTAAAACGGTCGTTTCTCCTAAACCGTACATCGGATTTAAGCGAACCACATATCAAAACGAAGCTCGCAACATGAACTATCTAAACATGGCAATGGTCAAAACCTAGCAGTGAGTTCAAGGGTTCTGATGTTAAGAACAAAAACAGTCTACGGTAAATCGGGCATTATGGCGGCTATGTTTACGCGATTTCCCAAATTTAAACCATTCTAAAACAACCACCAATCAACCCCAAATCAATCATACAACCAACATCCATCCAAAACACACTCCAACAGCCCCAACAACTCAATATTATCAACTTTATACTTCCCTCAAACATGAACTAAAAGCTATACTTAAGTTCATTAACTAATTAACAAGATTTACAACTCCAAAAACACCACAAAACCAACTAATCTCTACCAACTCAACCAAACTTTAAACAAACAAGCCTCATGCTTCACATATACTATATCAATCATATTCATTCCTAATTACTCAAAACCAAAGCTAGGGTTTGGAGTTTATACCTTCCTTGGAGCTTTTAATCCATGAAAGATCCTTGAAATGCCCATGAAAGCCTTAATCTAACCTCCTACAAGCTTGTTCTTTCAAAGAAATCAAGAACACAAAAATTAATTTCAAGAAAGTACTATTCACCATCTTCTTCCATGATTTATAGAAAAAGATTGGCTTGGAATTAGAAGCTTAAACTTATAGGAAGTATGTAACTATCCATGGGGAAGCTTAGATAAATACCTTGCTAAATAGTAAGTGGTGGAGCTTGGATCTTCATTTTTTAAGAAAAGGGGTCGAGAGCTTCATGAAGAAAATGGGGGTTTTGTGTTTTTTGATGAAAATGAAATGTTTTGGCTTGGTTGGTTGCTTTTTGTTTTGTTTTTTGGTTAATTACCTTTCTAGCCTTGACTTTGTGTGGTTTTAAATCAACCACATCTCCTTCCCCTTATGTCATGCTTATGTCACATTGCTATGTCATCATCCCTTCTAATCTCTTTGATTAGCTTCTAATTGTTTGCCTAATGACCGCTGATCTGTTATACGGTTCGCTTAACTTTCGTTTTCGTTTATCGTTTGAGGGATCATACCCGAGATCTTATTACTTAGGTTCCCTTAACCTTTCTCAATATATTGTATTCCTTTTATGATCCTCTCTTATAATCCTTTAATTTAAATATTTTTTATCATGTTACCTTATACTCAATTCTTTCCGTATCTAGTGGATTTCCGGGAAAAATCAAAGTGTTCGAAATTGGATTCTGACGATCTTTACATACACTTATATACCATATAGAGTGCCAATAAAATCTCAGAATATCCATAAAAGAACCCCTACCTAGTGTGGCATGAAAAGTTTTCTCATTCAGCAAAAACACTATTCATAAGGGTTTCAAAAATTTTCCAAAAATTAGGGTTATTACATTTACTAGTATCAGAACTTAACAGATGAGTAGCATTATTCTAATTTGTGACTTAGTAATAAGATAGACAAAGTAAACTCAACTAAGCTCAATTATCAGAATTTGCTTGTGTCAATAGATTTCCACAGAAATAATTACTTCTTACAAGGGATCCTTTGTTTATTGAAGACTACTAGGTCAGCATCTAGCACAGTTATCCTCATAGGATTGAATAGTTACTTAAACAGACATATCACTTATCAGAGTTTAGAAACATATATCAAACAACAGTCAGTACTTAAACACATTTGTCAATTAAGCACAGAATACACAAAGATATTAAATTCTATATTTACTGATCATAAAGTCTAATATAACAGAACAAAACTAAGCAAATTTAGAGAAAGAACCTGAAACCATTCCAAGTTCATTTACCAATCTTGTAAAAGTGGCTTCACACAATGGTTTTGTGAAGATATCTGCTAGTTGTTGATCTGTTGAAACAAAGTGCAATTCCACTGTACCTTCATCCACATGTTCCCTTATGAAGTGGTACCTGATGCTGATGTGCTTTGTCATAGAGTGTTGAACTGGATTACCTGTCATAGCAATAGCACTTTGATTATCACAGTAAATAGGGATTTTGAAATATGTTAACCCATAATCCAGTAACTGATTCTTCATCCAAAGAATCTGTGCACAACAGCTTCCTGCAGCAATATACTCTGCTTCTGCAGTTGATGTGGAAATTGACTTTTGTTTCTTGCTAAACCAAGAAACTAATCTGCCTCCAAGAAATTGGCAGCTTCCACTTGTGCTTTTCCTGTCAATTTTGCAACCTGCAAAATCTGCATCTGAGTAACCTATTAGTTTAAAATCTGATTCTCTAGGATACCACAATCCCAGATCAGCTGTTCCTTTAAGATACTTGAAAATTCTTTTCACAGCTGTTAAGTGAGGTTCTCTTGGATCTGCTTGAAATCTTGCACAAAGACGGGTAGCATACATGATATCAGGTCTACTAGCAGTTAGATAGAGTAGAGAGCTAATCATACCTCTGTAATCACTAATATCTACTGATTTACCAGTATCCTTATCCAGTTTTGTTGCAGTGGCCATGGGAGTGGATGCACTTGAACAATCTTGCATTCCAAATTTCTTCAGCAAGTTTCTGGTGTACTTAGTTTGACAAATAAAAGTGCCTTCTTCATTCTGCTTGACTTGAAGGCCCAGAAAATAGCTAAGTTCCCCCATCATACTCATCTGATACCTTGACTGCATCAGTTTGGCAAACTTCTTGCAAAGTCTGTCATTTGTAGACCCAAAAATGATATCATCAACATAAATCTGGACCAGAAGTAAGTCATTTCCATGGTTGAGGTAGAATAGTGTTTTGTCTATTGTTCCTCTGTTGAATCCACTTTCCAGAAGAAACTTAGCTAAAGTCTCATACCATGCTCTAGGAGCTTGCTTAAGTCCATAAAGTGCTTTATCAAGCCTGTAGACATAATCTGGATATTTGGAGTCTACAAAGCCTGGAGGTTGTTCAACATATACTTCCTCCTCCAATTCTCCATTGAGAAAAGCACTTTTCACATCCATTTGAAAGACAGTAAACTTTTTGTGAGCAGCATAAGCCAAAAATATCCTTATGTCTTCTAACCTAGCAACTGGTGCAAATGTTTCATCATAATCAATTCCCTTCTGTTGAGAATATCCTTTTGCAACCATCCTTGCCTTATTCCTTGTAATTATGCAATCACTGTCAGTTTTGTTTCTGAATACCCACTTTGTACCAACAATAGATCTATTCTTTGGTATTGGCACTAGGGTCCAGACTTTGTTTCTTTCAAATTCATTTAACTCTTCCTGCATTGCTTGCACCCAATCAGTATCTTGAAGAGCTTCTTCCCCTTTCTTTGGCTCAGTCTGAGAGAGAAAAGAATTGTAAAGACATTCGTTTGAAGTACCTGTTCTAGTTCTGACACCTGCATCAGGATTTCCAATTATCAAATCAGGTGTATGTGATTTAGTCCACTTCCTTGCAGATGGAAGGTTTTCTCTAGAACTGGATGCTCCCCCAGGATCCATGTTGTCTTCATTTTCATTTTCTGATGCTCCCCCTGAAACTATGCTCTCTGAGTTGGATTCTTCAGAATTTAGATTTTCAGCACTATCAGAACTTGGCTTATCAGAACTTGACGAATCAGAACTTGAAGAGCCAGATGTATGTTCTGATGTTTCTTGAGATGTGGTAAGATCTTGAGTATGCTCCCCCTGTATAGGTGCATCTTCCTTTGGCGTAGTCACCACAGTTTCAATAACATCAGAGTTTAATCCATCAGAGTTTACAGTATCAGGACTTAGACTGTCAGGATTTTCGGTATCAGAATTTGAGTCTTCATTTTCAAATCTCAGCTGATCATGGTCAATAAAATCTTCAAGACCAGTAATCTTCTTATCATCAAAAGAGACATTGATAGATTCCATGACCACTTTTGTTCTCAAATTATAGACTCTGAAGGCTTTTGTGGAAAGTGGATATCCAACAAATATTCCTTCATCGGCGTTTAGATCAAACTTGGATAGCTGTTCAGGATGAGTCTTGAGAACAAAACACTTGCATCCAAATACATGAAAGTACTTCAGATTTGGCTTCTTTTTCTTCACCATCTCATATGGTGTTTTTCCTTGCTTGTTAATGAGTGTTGCATTTTGAGTAAAACAAGCAGTCTGCACAGCTTCAGCCCAGAAATAGGTTGGAAGCTTTGCTTCTTCAAGCATTGTACGTGCAACTTCAATGAGAGTTCTATTCTTCCTTTCAACAACTCTATTTTGCTGTGGAGTTCCAGGAGCAGAAAATTCCTGCTTTATTCCATGGTTTATGCAGAACTCTTCCATTATCAAATTCTTGAACTCAGTGCCATTATCACTCCTTAAGGTTTTCACAGAATCTTTGACCAATTTATCCAGATGTTTGACATGATCAATCAAGATAGATGCAGTTTCACTTTTTGTGTGCAAGAAATACACTCATGTGTATCTAGTGAACTCATCCACTAAGACCAATGCATATTTCTTCTTTGCAATAGACATGACATTTACTAGACCAAATAGATCAACATGTAGTAGATGATAAGGCTCAAGAATTGATGATTCAGTCCTGCTCTTGAATGAAGATTTTCTTTGTTTGGCCTTCTGACAAGAATCACAAAGGCCATCAGGAGCAAATACTGACTTTGGCAGTCCTCTCACAAGATCTTTCTTGACCAGCTCATTTATATTGTTGAAATTTAAATGAGAGAGTTTCTTGTGCCAATTCCAGCTTTCTTCAATTGATGCTCTACTCATCAGACAGATTGCAGAACCATCAGTACTTGTTGAAAGCTTAGCTTCATAAATGTTACCACGCCTGTATCCTTTCAGAACAACTTTGCCTTTAGATTTACTCACAACTTCACAGTGTTCTTCAAAGAAATCAACATGATAACCTCTGTCACAGATTTGACTTATACTCAGCAGATTATGTTTAAGTCTTGAGACCAGAGCTACTTCTTTAATGATGACATTCCCAAGATTGATATTGCCATATCCCAATATTTTTCCAATGTTGCCATCTCCATAAGAAACACTTGGGCCAGCTTTCTCCACAAAGTCTGATAGCAGGGCTTTATTTCCAGTCATATGTCCTGAACATCCACTGTCCAGAACTAGGATATTTTTCCTGTTGCCCTGCAATCACAAAGACCATTAATTATTAGTTTTAAGGACCCAGACTTGCTTGGATCCTTTGGCCTTATCAAGTTTGTTAACATTTGCAGCGGATTTAGCATCAGAGTTTATGTTAACATTTTTCTTATCAGAATTTACACTATCAGACTTTGAATCAGAATTTATACTAGAAGGAACAATGGAAACTTTCTTCAAATAAGGTTTTAATTGATAATAATCATAGTACAAACTATGATATTCCTTACAAGTATAAATGGAATGCCATAAACTACCACAATGAAAACAAGGATTTTGTGGTTTATATCTAACAGTCTGACTCTTAACTCCTGATTTTGAAGGTAAGGAGTTAATGTTCTTATTCTTCCTGTAAAAAGAAGCCAGATGGTTAGAACTTCCACAGTTATGACATGTTTTCATAGGAGCATCAGGAACAGGCTTATAATCATTGTCTTTATTCACACCTTTCTTTCCATTCATATTCTTCCTAGGTGATTTAACCTTGTTTGCATTCTTAACATTTTTCAGCTTATGCTTAAGCTGCTTCTTAGTCATTAAGCCTACGTTTACTTCAGCTGTCTTTTCCTGTTTTAGTTTGTCAGAAGTTAATTCCACTTTAACTTCTGATCTCTCATTATCAGACTTTACAGTTGCAAACTTAACAGGTTTTAACTTTGCCTTTTGCTTAACAACAGGCTTAATTTCTACAGTTCCTTTATCATTCTTATCCTCTCTATAACCTAAGTCCTTTTTCCAATTTTCACTACTTAGCAAATTTTGAGTTGTTCTGCCAGAGTTAGTCCAAGTCCTGATTATCTCTCTTTCCTTTTCTAACTCAGTTTTTAGAGATTCATTCATTTTTAGCACTTCATCCCTAACATAAAAAGCATCATCTCTATCCTTCTGAGTTTGATGGAACATAACTAACTCTTTTTCTAAGAAATCATTTCTTTTCTTAAAAGCAAGATTTTCAGAAGTTAATCTTTCACATGTTAAGGTTTGATCTCTATAACTAACAAACATGGTTTTAAGATATCTTCTCAACTCATTAATATCATCAGTATGAAAAGCATAAGTAGTCTGAGGTACCTTTGTTTCAGCAGCTTCAGAACTGCTCTCAGCACTTTCTTTATCAGCATTTGCCATCAACGCATAGTTCTCCTCACTTTCAGAGTCTGAGGTGTCTGTCCAGCTTTTCTGCTTTGTGACAAGAGCCTTGCCTTTGTCACCCTTTACCTTCTTGCAATCAGGAGATATGTGGTCTTTCTCACCACAGTTATAGCATTTGACATTAGTATAATCTCCTCTATCAGACTTTCCTCCTCTGCCTTCAGATCTTCTGAAATTCTTCTTATCAGAACTTATGTCTTTCCTGGAAAACTTCTTTCCCTTCCTGAACTTCCTGTATGCAATCTTTGTGATCCCTTTCACCATAAGAGCACACAGCTTCATCATCTCCTCATCAGCATCAGTCTCAGGCAAGCTTTCAGAATCTGAGTCATCATCACTTTCAGAACTTGATGACTCAGTATCAGACTTTATGAAAAGAGCTTTACCCTTGTCTTTCCTTGAGGTAGCTGCCTTGGGGGATTCTTCTTCAGCCTTAAGAGCAACTGTCCATGACTTTCCTCCTTTCCTCTTGCTTCTTTGTTCCATCTCAAGTTCATGAGTCTTGAGCATTCCATAAATTTCATCAAGAGTTGTTTCATCAAGATTATAGTTGTCTCTTATTGTTGTTGCCATCAAATCCAACAATCAGGAAGAGCTAACAGGAATTTAAGGTTTGAATCTTGAAGATCATACTCTTTATCAACCAATGACAAATCATTCAAAAGTTTGACAAATCTATCATATAAATCAGTCAATGACTCATTAGCCTTTGAGTCAAAGTGTTCATACTCTTGAGTGAGTATTGTCTTCCTGTTCTTCTTAATTGTGTCGGTTCCCTGACACCTTGTTTCCAGAGCATCCCATATCTCCTTAGCAGTCTTGCAATTGATTACCCTGTTTGACATTACATTATCAATGGCACTATGCAGTAAGTGTCGTACCTTAGCATCCTTAGCAATTGATGTTATATCTTCAGCAGTATAATCACTCTTCTCCTTTGGTACGGTCTTTGCTGCTTCACCTGCAACAGCAACAGCGAGCTTGGTTGGTTTGTGAGGCCCTTCCTTGATTCTATCAAGATATTCTGGATCTGTTGCTTCCAGGAACATGGTCATCCTCACCTTCCATATGGGATATTCAGATGGTCTTAGTATGGGAACTCTGATGGTCTCATACCGACTCTGAATTTGTGTCTTTGGTGGTTCTTCAGTCTTGGTAGGCTTAGTTGGAGTTTCTGTGTCAGACATGATTATGTTTGGATCTTTAACTGTATGTGTGTTAACAGATAGGCTCTGATACCACTTGTTAGGTCACACACACTGTAGAGGGGGTGAATACAGTGTAAAATACAATCAAATCGAACTTTAATATCTTAAGTAACAGAAAACAAACTTTATTGAAACAATAAATTATGTTACAGTATGGAACTGTAACCTCTCAGTGATGAACAAATATCACGAGAGCTGCTAGGGTTACAATGAATAATCTTCTCGAATATGATAACACTTTTTGTGTAAACCCTATGTCTGTGTTTATATATTACACAGTTACAAGATAAACGCTAATTGATATGGAATATAATTCTGCTTCCTAAAATATATCAATCAGATATCTTTTCTTCCAAGTATTCCATTCTTCACGGAACTCCTTCTTCATGCATATCTCTTCTTATGTTTATCTCGATCTTCTTTCCTTTAATCAGCTATTGTCCTTATCTGATCGTCATTCAGCACTTAAGTTATGATATCCATCTTCTGATGATTATCTCCTGATAATATAAGTACTGATATCCTTAAGTCCTGACTTCCAGTATAAGTACTGATTCCCAGTTAAGTACTGATTTGCCCTGTTAAGTTAGATCTGAAAACTAAACATAAATCATATTAGCCATGACATTATCAAATATATCTAACAAGATGAAACCTGAAATATTAAAAGGATGAGCGGCGAAACCCAGCAAGCAACTACTGTCCAACTGCTCAAAATAATATATTTATATTTTTTCCAAAACACAGCTTAAACATGCTTGACACATAACACAGATCACTCAAAATCACACATATATTTGATAACAAGGTTAACAAAGATGCACACGATATAATCAACAACTATTATTATAGCGAAGCACACGACACATTCTATAATCCACATAATCAAAATTCCTAATCAATCAATAAATCTTAATACCAAATTCTTATTTTTAGTCCCACAGTCCTAAATCACACCTTATGTCACACTTTGCAAGTGAACGACATCTTATACTTTATATCACATTTTCCAAGTGACTGGGTTCTAATTCTTATTCGAAGGGGAGCTAGTTTACGTCCCTCGTCAAGTGCAACTGAAGCTTGACAAGGTATCGATGTGTTCCGGAACGTGCGCAAACTAGTCTAAATTCTAAGTATCACACTATCCAGTGATCAGAATCTTATTCTTAAACATGCCTAAGACTGGGGATTTCCAAAAATTTATTATCTTATTAATCACATATATGTATCACACTTATAATAACTAAACAAATATCAGAGAACATCTAACCATACATAATAAGGCACGTTATATAACACATACAAAACAATAAATATTCACTTACGTAATCAAACAGATAATACATGTTTCAAAACATACGGAGGAACGAATAGTCACTTACATAACACGTAAGCAAACAAGTAATACAGAACAACTGAAAATTACTTACATAACACGTAGGCAACAAATAATACAGAGTAACGGAAAGTTATTTTACTCAATCACGCAAATAGATAATTCACATCAGAATACATTATCAATCATTAGCAAACCATCAAACACGACACATCTAAAATCTCGATTTTCTCCACGATTCCAATTATGATCAGATCCTTATTTTCACTTTTTGACCCTCTAAACAATGTTTTCTTGGAAAACACGATAGTTGTATAGAACAAAAACACATTTCCGAAAAGTCCAGAATCAACGAATTCTGACTTACTATGAATTTTTTATGAATTTTATAAGACTGTTGATTTTGTGAGAAAAAGGCCTACGAATTTTAAAAATTAAAACGAGAAAGACGAATATGGTGTATTTATAATGATACAAAACCCTATATCTTAACTTACAAGTTATACATATTAGAATATGATCCAAATTTTAGGCCCATAAATCTAATCCAATTTTAAATCCTAGTCCTTAACTAATTTTATTCCTTTTTATTCTATTACTCTATTATTAATCGAATTCTAAAAATTACGGGATATTACATACTACCCTCCTTAAAAAGAATTTGGTCCCCAAATTCACAAAAATCCTAAAGTTTGTGACACATATAGCCCTTAATCTACCAAAGGTTAAACTATAGTCTATGGGAACTCATCCTCGAGAATGTATTCTGGTGTGAAGTATCTGTATGCGTGATTGTGGAAAATAACTATTTGTTACTCCTTATTATTTGTTTGCCTACGTGTTTTGTAAGTAACTATTTGTCGCTCCGTATTACTTATTTGCTTACGTGTTCTATAAGTGACTATCCGTTTCTCCGTATATTTTCAAACATGAATTATTTGTTTGATTACGTAAGTGAATCTTTATTGCTCTGTATCTATTGTGTAACGTGCCTTATTATGTGTAACCTGACTCTGATACCAACTATAACCGCCCGCACTTCCGGACTATTAATTCTAAATCCAAACTAATACAAAACAAATTATTAAACTGAAATTCTATTATAAATGTGATTATTACAAATGCGCAGCTAAAAACGGAAGTCCAAAAGTCGATATACTTCAATTCAAAGTCCTCAAACTCCAATTCAAAGTCCTCGAACTCCAATATTATTCAACTCGAATTTTAGACGAAACCTGAAATATTAAAAGGATTAGCGGTGAAGCCCAACAAGCAACTACCGTCCAACGACTCAAAATAATATATTTATATTGCTTAAACATGATTAAACATGCCTAAAACATAACACAGATCACACAAAATCACAAATATATTTGATAACAAGGTGAACAAAGATGCACACAATATAATTAACAACCATTATCAAAGCGAAGCACGCGACACATTCTATAATCCATATAATCAAAATTCTTAATCAATCAATAAATATTAATAACAGATTCTTATCTTTAGTCCACAGTTCTAAATCACACATCATGTCACACTTTACCAGTAACCGGCATCTTATACTTTATGTCACACTTCTCATGTGACCGGGTTCTAATTCTTATTCGAAGTGGGGCTAGTTTACGTCCCTCGTCAAGTGCAATTGAAGCTTGACAATGTATCAATGTGTTCCGGAACGTGCGCAAATTAGTTCTAAGTTCTAAGTATCACACTATTCAATGATTAGAATCTTATTCTTATACATGACTAAGACCGGGGATTTCCGAAAATTTGTTATCTTATTAATCACATATATGTATCACACTTATAATAACTGAAAGGCATATGTCATAGCCTACTCGTTTATTCGAGTATTTAACTCAACTCAAATAAGAATGTAATAATTAAATAGTGGATCAATCATCAGAGAGATCTCACAAAGTAACATCTGTCAAAGAATAAAAAAACATTGTTCATCTGCAGACTTGAAGATTCACTGGAAGAAGTTCAAGAATTTGATCATGCCTCAGTGATATAAATCAAGATCGTGGATTTAATCAAGTGACAGAGATCTCGTCAAGGTATCATTTATTACAAGGATTCAATCAGAACAACAAAGTCGAGACATGAAGAAACGTCACGAAAGTTAGTCACTCATGAACCAGACAGTACATCGAGTGTCAGCATTGAAGTGACGGAATTGATTCATAAGTCTCAGTGACTTTCAGAAGATTGTCAGAAGAATGGTTGCTGCTCAGGGTTAGTATTAATTCTCCATTAATTAATTAAGTCATATAATTTAATTAAGAAAATAAATTATATCTGCAAGGATTAATTTATTAATTAATTGAATTAAATTGATTAATTAATTTAGAATTAATATTAAGGAATTACAGAATTTTAATTGGTTTAAAATCTATTTAAATTGAAACAAAGCAAACTGATTGTATTAGTATGACAATCGTTATGACAATCAATAGTCATACCGAAAGTCATGCTAATTCATTTAATTGTCTTGTTAGAATTTTTATTAGATTAAAAATCTGTTATTAATCTTTGCAAGACAATCTGAATTGTACTTATGTAACAATCGGTATGACAATCAATTGTCATACCGAAAGTCATGTTGGTTCAAAGGATTGTCATTGCAGTTCATTTGCATTCGGCTGTTTACTTAAAAAGAAACAAAAGAAGCAGAAGACAAGATCATCCAAAAAAAAAACTCAGCAAAAACAGAACATACAGAAGAACAAAAGAGAAAAAGAAGCAGAAAAATATTACATCTATTCTGCAACTTCAAGATCAATTTCTAGATTGTAAAGTTATATCCAATCAACTAGAAATACTTATCTTGTTCTTGTGTATCAATCTAGCGGATTAAAATCCCTAGAACTTAATCTCAAATCGCTTTTAGCATTTGATCTTTTAATTACAAAAATAGAAAAAGTTCATGTCGAATTTATTCTAAATTTGTAATAAGTGATTTGAGATTAATCCCTTGTAACCGATACCGTAGTTGTAACACCTTTCAAGTTTAATAAAAGTTTTATTTAACTTGAATTTTGTTTCACAATTTTATTCCGCATTTTATTCGACTAAACGGTATTGTTTGCATTCAACCCCCCCTTCTACAAACAAATTGGGACCTAACAATTGGTATCAGAGCCTTCTGATTAACGTACAAATCTAGATCCTAGACTTTTGTGTTTCTTTCACTTCTTGAATTTTTTATTCACTCAAAAAATTCATAATGACTACACAAAAAGTTGGAACCGTTAAAATTCCACTTTTCGATAAAGAAAATTATGTTATGTGGAAGAAGAAGATGCTACTGTTTTTACAGGTTGCTAATCCCAAATATTTGCAAGTGTTGAAGAAGGGTCCAAAAATACCTATGGTTATTGAACCAGAGGTAATAGAAAATGATGTGGTGATCACCAAAGCGAGAACTTATGTGAAGGATCCTGAGGACTTCTCTCCTGCTGAAATAGAAGAAGCTTCCCTGGATGCTAGCCTTCAATTAATCTTAGTAGATTCCCTTAATCCCCTAATGAATAGACATGTGATGAATTGTAAAGATTCCAAACATATCTGGGAAACTATTGAGATTATTAATGAAGGCACAGAGGAAGTTAGGGAGAACAAACTAGAAATCCTAACCTCTGAGTATGAATACTTTAAATCCAATCCAGGAGAAGGAATCACTGAAGTGTTTGAGAGGTACAATGCATTGATCAACAACCTGAACATTAATGGTAAATACTATTCCATCAGGGAGGTCAACAAAAAGTTCCTTTTGACACTGCCAACTCATCTCGAACATAGAATCACTGCCATAAGAGAAGCAAGAGATCTGAGTGAGATTTCTTTGGAAAGGCTCTATGGTGTGTTAAAGACTTATGAGTTGGAGCAGATTCAGCAGAAGGAAGTTTACGGGAAAGGAAGAGTGGTCAGCACGTCTACTGCTCTAGTAGCTGATGAACAGCAACAACAACCACTATATCAACAACAATCTCAACAGTCAGATAGAATGGTACAGTCTTCCAAGGTTGAAGATAATGTGATAGTAGCAGAATTTGATTCTCCTACTACAAATCAATCAGGAGATGATTATTATTCCTTGGAAGAACTGGAGCAATTGGAGGATGAGTCAATGGCCCTGATTGTCAAGAGATTCTCAAATATCAGATTCAAAAGGAATCCCAAGTTCAAGTACAAGTCCAACTACAACAGATTCCAGAAAGGTGGATCTTCATCCTCTAACACCAGCAGTGGTGGGTATAAAACAGGGATGGTTGATCGAAGCACCATTCGATGCTTCAACTGTAATGAGTTGGGACACTTTGCCACAGAATGCAGGAAGCCAAAACAAGCAAGGAAGAACTCTTACGATTCTAATCAGAAGAGTAAATCTGAAAGGGCGTACCTGGCAAAGGGAAGAAGCTGGGATGATACTGACAGTGAAGATGAAGAAGTTGGGAATCTTGCTCTCATGGCTAGTGATGCAAGCACCTCATCATCAAGAAAAGAGGGCATTAAACAGGTACAACCGGTAGTGTGGATTCTTGACAGCGGATCGTCAAGACATATGACCGGAGATAGAGCCCTGCTATCAAATGTGGTTGAGAAAGCTGGCCCAGTGGTTACCTTTGGAGATAACAGCAAAGGTTTAACGGAGGGATATGGCTGTTTGCAAGCTGGAAATGTTATCATTGAAAATGTATATCTTGTGCAAGGACTTGAACACAATCTGCTTAGCATTAGTCAGTTCTGTGACAACGGCTACAATGTTTTATTCGACAAGCTGAAGTGTCAGATTCTGCACAAGAAAAGTGAAAAACCCTCCTTAATGGGAATCCGGAAAGGAAATCTGTTCGTAGCTGACATGAACTCTGGAAGCAATCTTGAAGTCAATTATTTCTATGCAAAGGCATCGTCAGATGAGAGTTGGCTATGGCACAAGAGACTTTCCCATCTCAATTTCAAAACAATGAATTCTCTTGTCAAAAGAGAATTGGTAAGAGGTCTGCCTCAGCTGGAATTCTCTCCAGAAGGACTATGTGAGGCTTACCAGAAAGGAAAGTCAAAGAAAGCAAGTCACAAAGGCACTGACACATCTTCCATAACTGGTGTTCTGCAATTATTGCACATGGATTTATTTGGTCCAGTTAATATCCTTTCTATGTCAAAGAAGTGTTACTGTCTTGTGATAGTTGATGACTATTCCAAGTATACGTGGGTTTTATTTCTTCACTCTAAGGATGAAATACCACAAGTTGTGATTGATCATATCAAGATGATTGAGTTAGATTCTAACGTCCCTGTTAGAGCAATAAGGTCAGATAATGGAACAGAATTCAAGAATGCACTTCTCAATGGATTCTGTACAGACAAAGGGATTACCAGACAATTTTCAGCTCCTAGAACCCCTCAGCAAAATGGGGTGGTAGAAAGGAAGAATCGTACATTGATTGAAGCTGCAAGAACGATGTTAAATGAATCAGGTCTTCCAATGTACTTTTGGGCTGAAGCTGTCAATACTGCATGTTATACTCAGAATCAAACTCTAATCAACAAAGACTTCATGAAAACTCCTTATGAGATTTTGAATGAACAGAAACCTTCTATCAAATACTTTCATGTATTTGGTGCCAGATGCTTCGTGCTCAAGGATGGAGATGATCGTCGTGGTAAGTTCGAGGCAAAGGCATATGAGGGTATTTTTGTTGGATATGGAAGAAGATCATATAGAGTGTATATCATTGATCAATACAAAGTAACTGAAAGTGTCAATGTTACATTTGATGACACTAAACTCCCTAGTATCCAAACTGAAGATCCTTCTGAGAAACTGAAGTTTGATGATACGTCAGATTCAGAGTCAGAACATGGTCAAGAACCTGAGGTTGTTGCTGGTGAAGAACCTGTTAATCCTGATGATACTCAAGGTAATAGTGATGGAAACTCTGGCAACAATGGAGATACCACTGCTACTGACGGAGAATCTTCAAGTCAACATGGCAACAACTCAGGGGGAGATGCTGAAGGATCATCTAGTAGGACACAACATCACAATGAATTTCAAGGCGAATCATCAAGATCAAATCTTCCAAGACAGACTGTCTGGAATAAAGCTCACCCTTTTGAGTTGATTATTGGTGATCCAGATGTTGGAGTCAGAACTAGACGTGCTACTCAAAATGAGTGTCTGTTCTCAGGATTTCTTTCTGAGATGGAACCTAAGAAAATTGAAGAAGCACTGACTGATCCAGATTGGGTGATTGTTATGCAAGATGAACTCAATCAGTTTGAAAGTCAACAAGTCTGGAAACTGGTACCTAGGCATGTACACAAGAAAGCTGTTGGTACTAGGTGGGTATTCAGGAATAAACTAGATGAAGATGGTGTGGTTACAAGAAACAAGGCAAGACTGGTAGCTAAAGGGTATTCTCAAGCTGAAGGTATTGATTATGATGAAACCTATGCTCCAGTGGCTAGACTTGAGGCCATCAGGATATTTCTGGCATTCGCAGCATTTTCAAACTTTAAAGTTTATCAAATGGATGTCAAGAGCGCCTTTCTGAATGGAAAGCTGGATGAAGAGGTATATGTAGAGCAACCTCCTGGTTTTGAAGATCCAGATCATATGGATTTTGTCTTCTTTCTTTTCAAGGCTATCTATGGGCTAAAACAGTCTCCAAGAAAATGGTATGACACTCTCTCTGAATTTCTTATTGAAAATAGCTTTATTAGAGGTATCATAGACAAAACTCTCTTTTCTAAAAAACATAAGAATGATACTATATTAGTCCAAGTCTATGTGGATGATATAATATTTGGGTCTACTAATGATAATCTCTGTAAGAGATTTGCTAAGTTAATGCACAGCAAGTTTGAAATGAGCATGATGGGAGAGCTGAAGTTCTTTCTTGGATTACAAGTAAATCAAAGGTTAGATGGAACATTTATTTGTCAATCCAAGTATCTCAAGGAACTCCTCAAAAAGTACAATCTAGAGGATTCTGCATCAGTAAGGACTCCATCAACTACAGCTGTCAAGCTTGGACCATGTGAAAACTCCATTAAGGTAGATGTCACAAGCTACAGAGGTATGATTGGCTCGTTACTCTATCTTACTGCAAGTAGACCAGATATTATGTATGCTACATATTTATGTGCAAGGTTCCAAGCGGATCCTAGAGATATTCATCTCGTTGCTGTTAAACGAATCTTAAGATATCTTAAGGGAACACCAAATCTAGGTATTTGGTACCCTAAAGAATCTGGTTTTAACCTTGTCGGATATACAGATTCAGATTATGCAGGAAGTGTTGTTGATAGGAAAAGCACCTCAGGAAGTTGTCAATTCCTAGGAAGCAGGCTAGTCTCATGGTACAGCAAGAAACAGCAAACAGTTTCCAACTCAACGGCCGAGGCTGAATATATTGCTGCTGGAAGCTGCTGTGCTCAGATCTTGTGGATTAGGAACCAACTACGAGACTATGGCTCTGTATTGAACAAGATTCCTATTTTATGTGACAACACAAGTGCAATAGCCATCACCAACAACCCTGTGCAGCACTCGAGGACAAAGCACATTGACATCAGGTATCATTTTATTAGAGAGCACGTCATGAATGGTACTGTTGAACTATTTTTTGTTCCAACAGAAGAACAAATAGCAGATATTTTCACTAAACCACTTGACGAATCCACATTTACCGGATTAGTTGGTAAATTGGGCATGTTGAATAGTTTTAGTGATTAATTTAGTTAATATCTGGAATCTGTTCTTGAATGAATTTACAAATGAATTTTTCATAAATGAAAAATTCATCTGCAAATTTATTTTATCATTTTATCATATTTCTTGCTTATTTCTATGTAATATATATTATCTTATCTATTTTTATTTTCCCTATTTGTTAATTTAAAATATCTCAGAATATTTTATTTCCTCTAAAAATATTTTTCTATGAATTTTATTTGCTAAAATTCAATAGAAATCTATTTTTGGAATAAAAATAATAAATTCTGATATATTATCTTTGTTTCTGTAAAAATTTTAAGTATTTATTTCAGTTTTACTATCTTGTAATATAGTTTCAGTATTCAAATAGAAGTCTGTTCCATTTATTTTATTTTGTTTTGTTTTCTACTGCAATGACAATCGGCAAGACAATTGAATTGTCTTGCTGAAAATCATTTCAGTACTTATATATATATATATACTTATTTTCTTATTAATTCTGTGTTTATTGCTGGTATGACAATCGGCAAGACAATTGAAATTGTCTTGCTGAAAGTCATTTCAGTGTAAATTATGTTAATTATGTTCTTCAGTATAGTTTTATACTGGCAAGACAATCGGTATGACTATTGGATTGTCTTGCCAGTTATAAACCATATAGATAATTATTTTCATTTTATTATTATACTGGTATGACAATCGGTATGACTATCAGATTGTCATACCAGTTATAATTTTAATATTTATTCTGTTATTTCTTTTCCTTCTTTTTGCCTGGTATGACAATCGGTATGACAATCCCGGATTGTCATACCAGCTGTTATATAAAGGCTTTTGCTGTTTTATTTTAAACCATTTCAACATAACAGTTCATTTCAAAAATTTTGAACAGTTTTTCTCCCTAATTTTTCTCTCTTCTCTCTCTTCGAACCAAACCAACAATCTGTCTTCTTCCTTGCTCGAGTTTTTACTCAGCACACAAAATCATCACTTTGTGATATATACATACAAGTATATATATAAAGAGATGCTGTTGAATTTTTTCTTAAATAAAAATTATTATAAAAAACGCAAAATCAAATAAAAATCAGTTTGCCCCTTCAAATTCCAGTTGTGTTATTGAATTTGAACCTTTTATTTTAATTTTAATTTCTGATTTGTGTCTTTTGGTTTGTCAAAACTGTGTTTGTGAGTTAAGAATTTTAACGAGATACATTTCTGTCTAAATTTTTCGATTATAATTAATTTAATTCGAATTATTAAATTAATTTAATTAATTCGAATTTTCTTAATATTATTCTTAAAATTCTGAAAAGCTTGTGTCTTATTATTATTTTATAAAATGGCTCTCTATTTCCAAATTGTCGCGCATAATCAGGTTGGTTATTTTAATCCGGAAAAATGTGATGTTGAAAAATTTAAGCCATGGATTAGATTTTTAAATGACCATTCGATTGTTAGCTCTGCTATTAAATCAAATGTGATTTTAAACGTCGATCTACTTAGACTGATTTGCACAACTTCTACTGTGGCCGATGATTCAAAATCTTTTTCATTCACCATCGCAAACACACAGTATGTAGTTGATGAAACAGTCGTCAATCGTGCGTTAAATTTTCCACTAGACAATTTCTGTAATTTACCCTCTGAAAATGATATCACAATTTTTTTCAATGCTATTCACTATCAGGGGGTGATCAATTTAACCAAACTTTCTAAATCAAATTTGGTGTCTGAATGGGATATATTCTTCGATACACTTTCCAAAGTGTTTGCCAACTGCACAAAATCTAATTTTCATAACATTACTTCCACCCTGCAGTATATTGGTCTTGCGGTTGTTTTCAATCAAAGGATCAATTTTGGCAAACTACTTTTTCCCATTCTCTTGAGACGTCTAACTTCTGCTTTACGTGATCATTCTACAAATCGTAGGGTATCATGTTACTATGCTCGTTTTCTTATGCTTATAGCAGATCATCTACTCACCCCTGAACACAAAGCACTTTTTGCTAACTCTGCTGTAACCGAACCCCCACCAGTTAGCAAAAAGATTTACACTCGCCAAGACACAACCTTCAAATTTATGCAAGTTCCAGTACTTGTATCTGCTTTCATGGCCAATTATATTCCCTTACCTATTTTTAATCTTCCCGGCCATGAACAGCAACCTCAACCTCCAGTGGTTCAAGCCACCCAGGCTCTTCCATTACAGGTAGTAACTCCTCACTCTCACTCTCTTCCTACTTCTGTTGTAAGACCCTCAGTGGTTGATAGGGCTGACCATGAAGTTGTAGAACCACAGCTTCAATCCCAGGTCATAGAGCCAAACACAGAGTCTCATTTTATCTCAACCTCTCCCCCACTGTCTAAAATGTTACCCAGGAGATTACTAGGAAGTAGTACATTGTCAAATATGAGTGAACCCTCAGCTCTGCCTCCTCCTAAGAAAAGAAAAACCTATTCTGAGGCATCTGAAAGCCCATCCTTGTCCTCCCAACAGGACATGGACTTTGAAATGGCCAATGAACAGTTACTAGAGGCATTCTCTCAACAGGATGCATCTATTGAAATTCGCCATAGGGCCATGGCATCTTGTACTGAGTCAAGCACAATTCCATTACTCACAATGGAACCATACACTTCCCCAGATCATACTCAGGACACACAGCGAGGAGTGCACGTAGAGTCGGTTACAGTGCCTGCCATAGTTACGGCAGAAGAGCAGTCACATGCTTCAGAGGGAAAATCTGACTCTCCGCCATCTTTAATAGAGTCATTTTCTCCCCTCCCAGATCCAACACCTCTGGCTCCCTTATGGGATTCTCCACTCGCAGATTTATCTGGAGAAAGTGGAGGGCAACTCGGTCAATCTATCCCTGAAGCAATTCAGACATCTATTCCAAAAGATTTGATAGTATTGACTGAGGATCGGGACTCGCGAATTCCCATTGTACCACCACTGACCTCTCTTGAAGAGGCTAGGGTGATTTTTAATGCAGGTACACAAGAACAGCAACTGGAAGACTCCTCACGAGCAATCATATTGAGAGAAACACATGCACGTGAGATGAGTGAACCAAAAACGAGTGAACTTCAGGTGAGAGCACACACAGACACTGATACTATCAACCTGTTAGCTCAGATTGCTGCCCTGAAAGAAGAACTTGCTAAAAGTCAAGCTGAAGCTCAAGCATTTAAAGCACAAGTGGTTGAACAGTCTTCTTCTTCCACCTCTGTCAACAATCAGCTTGCAATCATAAGGAATGACATCTCAGATTTAAAGACTACTGTAATACCAAAGCTCAATTCTATTCAGGACACTCCAAATTTATCAGCTGATGACATATCCAACTTCTGCTCCCTACATACAAGAATGACTTCTCTTGAAGACCTCGTTGAGATGAATCATTCACTGGACAACTCAAGATTTCTAAAGATAGAGACGGGCATGGAACATCTAAATGAAGGGATGAAGCACTTATATTACATGATCAAGAATTCTCATTGCCCTAATGAAGAACAAAGAGCTTATTTTGAAGGACCGTCTGGTGGAGGATCAGGCTCTGGAAGTGGTGGAGGTTTCAAAGGAAAGTCAGCAGAGGATCCCTCAACTAAGGGGGAGAAGAAAGGGAGTAGTACCAAAGGGAAAGAAAAAGATACTTCTGCTGGAGATAAAGGAAAGGCTGATGATGCCTACTACAGTGGAGAACAGGATGACTTCGATATTTTTGACATTCCCACTGAACCAGTTCAGGAAGATAAAGATGGGTTATTTGAAGCTGAAGAAGAAAGTGATTTTGAAGATTGGGAAGAAGAAGATACAGTGGATCCTAGGTTTGAGAAAGAATTTCAGAAAGAGCAGTCAGAGATGCAAAGAAAAGAAGCTGAACTCAAGAAGGTCTCACAGATCATTGACAGGAGAAAAGACATACAAAGAACAGAAACTCTTCAAAAGCAACGTCTTCATGACATTAAAGCTCAAGAAAGGAGAAGAGATGTCAGACTAAAGATTGGTGAAAAGTGGGATGAAGCTAGGAGAGTACTCGATATGCCTCAGCTATGCACTAACAATGATAGGCAGTTCTTACATCTTCTTGACAAGCTGGAAATCTCAAATCCTAACAATGACATGTACATGAATGCTATCAAGACTGAAGTCTCAAGGATCACAGCTGCTTTTGATAGATCCCTAAATGAGATGAGCATTTTTGTATACTGTCAGAGTGAAGGATCATTCAAGGTGTCACTTCATCTATTTGAGAATCGTTCGTTGTCAGAGATTTGGGTTCTTTTAAACAAAGTCAAAAGAAGCTCAGAATTGAATGAAGTTCTTCGGGAAAGGCTTAAAGAGTTTGCCAGCAGGGCTAGTCCTCAAGTGGTCAACAATCCTCATCAGGTGAGATTCTTTAAGTCTGATTGTCTTCAAATCTGTCAGCTAGATGTACAATCTCTTAAAGACTACTCAGCTAAGCATCTGGTCTGGATGGAACATCATTTGAGAACTGCTGGATATTCATCCATGTTGAAGACTCAAGCTGCTGACTTGATTCAAGCTTATTGTGAAAAGAATGTTAAAAGGTACAATCAACTCAAGAATAAGTTGAAGTCAGTTGGAGTTCAACCAGTCAGACCTGCAAGCTTCACTTCAGAAAAAGATCGTGTCTTTGACAAGGCATTGCTTCAAGATTTAGAAGAAGGTGAAGTCAGAAGAGAAGACAACTAAAGTCAATTAGCTCAAAACTCAATGTAATATGATTAGAGCGTTATGAATCAAGATAGACTAATGTAGTTATATGTTCAGGCTAGAGGAACATCTATCTTGTATTCACTTGTAAATTTCATTTGGAATCTGGAAAATGTTAAATATAATCCAGAACTTTTCTGCTATTTACTTTACATTACTGGTTATATCTTTTTCTTATTTGTTAGTTGAGTTATCCTCTAGGTATTTGTTGTTATTGTCTAACAAGCAAATAGGGGGAGATTGAAAGGCATATGTCATAGCCTACTCGTTTATTCGAGTATTTAACTCAACTCAAATAAGAATGTAATAAGTAAATAGTGGATCAATCATCAGAGAGATCTCACAAAGTAACATCTGTCAAAGAATAAAGAAACATTGTTCATCTGCAGACTTGAAGATTCACTGGAAGAAGTTCAAGAATTTGATCATGCCTCAGTGATATAAATCAAGATCGTGGATTTAATCAAGTGACAGAGATCTCGTCAAGGTATCATTTATTACAAGGATTCAATCAGAACAACAAAGTCAAGACATGAAGAAACGTCACGAAAGTTAGTCACTCATGAACCAGACAGTACATCGAGTGTCAGCATTGAAGTGACGGAATTGATTCATAAGTCTCAGTGATTTTAAGAAGATTGTCAGAAGAATGGTTGCTGCTCAGGGTTAGTATTAATTCTCCATTAATTAATTAAGTCATATAATTTAATTAAGAAAATAAATTATATCTGCAAGGATTAATTTATTAATTAATTGAATTAAATTGATTAATTAATTTAGAATTAATATTAAGGAATTACAGAATTTTAATTGGTTTAAAATCTATTTAAATTGAAACAAAGCAAACTGATTGTATTAGTATGACAATCGGTATGACAATCAATAGTCATACCGAAAGTCATGCTAATTCATTTAATTGTCTTGTTAGAATTTTTATTAGATTAAAAATCTGTTATTAATCTTTGCAAGACAATCTGAATTGTACTTATGTAACAATCGGTATGACAATCAATTGTCATACCGAAAGTCATGCTGGTTCAAAGGATTGTCATTGCAGTTCATTTGCATTCGGCTGTTTACTTAAAAAGAAACAAAAGAAGCAGAAGACAAGATCATCCAAAAAAAAAAAAAAAAAAACTCAGCAAAAACAGAACATACAGAAGAACAAAAGAGAAAAAGAAGTAGAAAAATATTACATCTATTCTGCAACTTCAAGATCAATTTCTAGATTGTAAAGTTATATCCAATCAACTAGAAATACTTATCTTGTTCTTGTGTATCAATCTAGCGGATTAAAATCCCTAGAACTTAATCTCAAATCGCTTTTAGCATTTGATCTTTTAATTACAAAAATAGAAAAAGTTCATGTCGAATTTATTCTAAATTTGTAATAAGTGATTTGAGATTAATCCCTTGTAACCGATACCGTAGTTGTAACACCTTTCAAGTTTAATAAAAGTTTTATTTAACTTGAATTTTGTTTCACAATTTTATTCCGCATTTTATTCGACTAAACGGTATTGTTTGCATTCAACCCCCCCTTCTACAAACAAATTGGGACCTAACAATAACTAAACAAATATCGGAGAACATATAATCACATATAATAAGGCACGTTACATAATACATACGAAGCAATAAACATTCACTTACGTAATCAAAGAGATAATTCATGTTTCAAAATATACGGAGGAACGAATGGTCACTTACATAACACGTAAGCAAACAAAAAATACAGAGGAACCGAAAGTTACTTACAGTTCACGTGGGCAAACAAACAATACAAATCAATGGAAAGTTACTTGCCTCAATCACACAAATAGATAATTAATCATCAAACACAACACATCTAAAATATCGATTTTCTCCACGATTTCAATTCTGATCAGATCCTTATTTTCACTTTTTGACCCTTTAAACAATGTTTTCTTGGAAAACACGAAATACGAAAGTTGTAGAGAACGAAAACACTTTTCCGAAAAGTCCAGAATCAACGAATTTTGACCTACTATGAATTTTATAAGACTGCTGATTTGTGTGACAAAAAGACCTACAAATTTTAAAAATTAAAATGAGAAAGACGAATATGGTGTATTTATAACGATACAAAACCTTATATCTTAAACAAGTTATACATATTAGAATCAAATCCAAATTTTAGGCTCATAAATTTAATTCAATTTTAAATCTTAGTCCTTATTTAATTTTATTCTTTTTTATTCTACTATTATATTATTAATCGAATTTTAAAAAATACGGGAAATCATTGTTATCTAGGATGAGAAAGGACACCCTAATCTAGTGATTTGTATGTATAATACCATACATTCAACAAAGAAAATGTATATACGAGTTAACAATTTCCTACTTTAAACAGCAAAAGGATGAATAATCATGAAATAGTTTGTGGTCACTGAAATATCGGAGAAAATTTATTAAGTAATAGGTCTATCTAGCTGGTTTTCTTAGTTCGATCTCCTTTATACGATAAGCATGTAGCTATAATTTGACATTTAAAATACACATATCTGGACTTTGTCTGATCTTGTTGTCAATTTTATGTAAAATATTTTAAAAACTTTTTTTTACTGATACTACTCATCAAAATTATGAAAAATTTATATATATATTATGATATTTATATTTGTACAAATAGATATTAAATTAAAAAGTTTAAATAAATTTATTTTGAGGTGCATCAATAACAAAAAATTAAAGAGGTGCATATTTTTTAGATGAAGATGAAACGAGATACTTGTCAATTCCAATTTGGGAGAATGAAATTATCATTGTAGTTCAATCCAAGGTTATTATGGAAGATTGATTTGTATGTGCTTTCATTAAATTGTTTGATTTAAAAATAAAATTTAAATATTAAAATTTAGCTAATTAAATTGATTTCTCGAATTATAATAAAGTAAATCGAATTGATTTTACGTTGGAAGCCGAATCAAACAGATTAATATAAATTCTTCGATTAGTACTAACTTCCGTTCGGGATACCTACTTACGATTGAACGAAAAATTTTAAATCATTAATAGATGAATTTGGACAATGTTTAAATGAGATTGAGAAAAGATATATACTAAAAATTGTTTTTCTTTAATTGCAAAAAAAAATGTTTTTCTTTGAAACGTGTATTTCAAGTATTCAATAAATTAAATTTAGATGTAAATGATTTGATATCAAAATTTGTGTCATATATTCAGTGTCATATATTCAGTATTCCAGTATTCCGGAAATCGTTAAGCGTGCTAAGACGGTGAGGGTTTTTTCGAGAGATTAATAGACAAGTCGGAGATTAATTGGACCGATTAATTGGAACATTAATGAATATAAATTATTTTTAATTTTTATAATTATATAATGATCAATATGTCAAATATTTGTTTGAAAAAATAAATTTGAATGGTATTAAACAATATCTACACATTTGATATTTGTTATGTATTAATTATTGAGTTTACAATATTAATTATATTTTAATTCACACTTTTAAACTATTTACAATATGTCATTTTTATATTTTAAGTGAGAAAATAAATATATTAGATTACTTGTTATTTCTTACCAATATTTTATATTAGAAATTGACATGATATTATGTGAAATTATGAAATTAATGAATTAAAATTATAAAAACATAAAAAAAAATGTTTTTTTAATTAATTCCCGTCTAGGACCGATTTTTGTCCACCTAATCCCGATTTTTTAAAAAACACCTAAATCACTGCCTAGGTCCGATTTTTAAAAAAATACCTAAATCACTGCCTAGTGCCTAGACAGCCTCCTAAACTGATTTTTAGAACACTTACATATATTGAACAAGGTCAACATGGTCAAAATGTCACACTAATCACCAATCTAGCATAAATATAAATATATTTTGCTGCGGAAGGAAATTATTGTCATCTAGCGACTAGCATGACAAAGGACACGCTAATCGACTGACTTAAATTATAAAATATAATATGATTTCTCAAATTTACAAGTTTAAAATAACAAAAGTTGAATAATCATGAAATGAAATAGTTTGTGGTATAAAATATTGGATAAAACTTTAAAAAAATTAAATATAGATATTTGGTTTAATGTATTCAATTTGATATATTTTTATATAGTAGGTCGGTCCACGAAAATTGCAAATACATGTATTGGGGTTCTTGTCTAATCTTGTACTCAGTGGTGTTTTACGTATAAAAAAATTATTAAAAAGAATATTGATACTAATATTGTGCAATTAAATGTGATTAAATAAATTAAATTTATTTATTTGAGGTGCATTAATACAGAACTATAAATGTGGTGCAGTTTTGGATAAAGATTAGACTGAGATACGTTTGGATAAAGATTAGACAAGATACAGTACGTTCTTGTTACGTCCATCGCTTGATCTGATTTGCTTCTGAAACGGTGAAACCTTAATGTCAATTTATATTTGGGAGAATAGACTTTTTTATTGCAGTTCAATCTAAGGTTATATATGGAAGCGCATCGCGCCGCTATGTAACATGTTCATTGTTCTGGGAGAAATACTATCTTCCTAAAAATCGTTTCAAAATTAGTTATAAAATATTTAATTGACAACATATTAATGGTTGTTCATTCATTAGTGTTATGGACCCGTACGCATAAACATGAGTCCAACCAATAACATTACGTCATGGGTCATTTTTGGACACTTTTTAGAATTGTTTTTACTTTTTGGATATCTAGTACTACTTGTAAGTGTTTATCTAACATTTTAAAATCATTAAATCTGTATTTCAAACATTCATAACTGGTTCATAGTAATTTTTTGTAATTCAAACTTTTTCCTTTCTGTGAAAATTTTCGCGAAACGAAAATTCTATTTACGACAGTTTTTTAATACAAATATCAATATTGATATGTAATACTTCTTCGATATTGTTGTTTAAGATACCTACTTAGGATTGTACCTACAAAATTTAAAACTCATAATAATAAATTTAGATAATCTTCAAACGAAATTGAAAAATGACTTTCAAGAATTATTAATCAATAAAAATTTAGATATAAACCAGTCGATACCAAAGTTTGTGTGACATATATATAGTAAAATGCCCAGAAAGCGGGATGACAAAATAATCGGATCCGACGAATACCCGATCCGAAATCCGAAATTTTGGATTTACCGAACCCGATTTTTTGGATTTGGATTTGGATATGGATTTAATTTTTAAACCCGAAAGTTTTTTGGATTTGGATTTGGATATTAGGTATACCGATCCGAAATCCGATCCGAAACCCGAAACTCTATCCGAACCCGAACCTGAAATCCGAAAAAACCCGAATTATTATATATATATATTAATTATATATATATTATTAGAATTTTAAATATTAAACATTATAATATTATAATATATATATATATATATATTATAATATACATTATATATATTATTATATAATTTTTTAAACATATATTTTTATATTTATGTTAAAAATTAACTAATTATAAAGTTTAATAAAATATAATTATTCAATCATTTAAGAATAAGTTAAAACGTTTAGTACCTTGTAATGAAATAGACGAGACATTAAAATTTTTGATTTAAGGATTTTCGATTTTCAATCCTTTATTAAAAATAATATTATTACTAATAAATTATTAGTTAAAACGTTTAGTACCTTGTAAGAATAAATGTCATATTATTGATGAGTAAATTAACACAAAATTTTAAATTAATTTCAACAAAAAATCATAATAGAAAATAGGCAAATTTTAAATGTATAAAATTAATTAATTTTAAGGGAAAAAAGGAAGGAAATAACAAACAAAGTGAAAACAGAGGAAAGAAATGGTAGAGGAGGTCAAAGTGATAAAATGGGCTGAAAAAAGAGATTGTACCGTTGGACGTACTTTTTGATTTTCATCATATATCTTAAAAAATGATCATTATGGTATCAACAATTTAAACATTCAAAATTGTAATCAAAGATCAAAATATGTATATCAATCAGAGATCCTAATTTTATGGTATCAGCAATTTAAACAAAATGGTAATTAAATAACAATACAGTCTTATGTATACATCAATAAGAGACCCAAAATTCGTGGTATGAACAATTTTAAACAAAATCAAATATCAATACAAGACTCAATTAATTGGAAGTACATCAATTTTTTCATTATCGCCCCCTTTTTAAATTTTGATATATGATATGCATATACATTTATAGAAATCTGAAATTCAAATTTGTGATTGATTAGTTGTATTTTGTATATTTAGATTTTAAATCTTCCAGTGTATATATATTTTCTATTTTCTCATTGTTTCATCTTCAGCCGCCTTCCTTTTTCTTCCTATAGTTATTTTATTTGTTCCCTACTTACATTGTTTAAACTTTCATGAGCAAACTGTGAAATCCGATATATATGTGTATTTATAATGTTGATTTATATATAATTATTGTTTTTTAAATATCTATTTCAATGATATAGGTATTATAACAGTGGAGTAATTATTTGTAAGTAAGGATTCGATCAAAACAGATATTTGTTTATAAATATTGAACAATAATATCAAGAGTATAATCAGCTATCTCTTTTGTATTTTTAATTTTATTACAATTCGTTGATGCATATCATTTTTTATAAGACTTAATGTTTGACAAAAAATGTGATACGTTTATAAATATTTTTATGGGTGTACATGTTTGATGACAGGAGCCATCGAAAATGAATATGATGCAATTTCCGATTAAGTGTCAATCTAGGTCTGAAACACCTATATAATTATAGATTAATTCAGTTTATTCTCCAATTAATATTACAAATCTTTCAACTAATGGGTTAATGCTTACTTATGTTAGAGATATGAACAACATGTATTGGATTTTTGGAAAATGAATCAAAAAAGATAAACTCTTGGATATGAGGGGAATACCATGGTAATAACTGAATTACCTTGCACTCTTTTTTCTTTTTTCTGTGCATTGCTAATTAGTATGCCTAGGAGCCTTTAGACAGTTTTGTTTGTAATTTTGATGATTTTAAATGAAGTCACGGTCGGACTTAAATTTCATACTGAAAAATGCTTATCTTTTACATGTTTTTCATATGTACGAGGGAATGAGCATGATGTATGGCTACTAGTAAATCCGGAGAAGGTGGCTGGCAACTTTGTTGAGATAAATGGAGCAGCTGAGAATGCAACATATAATAATTTGGGCAAATTATATATGTCGAAGCAGAATTAGTCAATGGTATGACTCATGTATTACAGTTCAGACTGTAGTTTCTGCATTCATCCTCCAATATTTATACTTGCACTAAATAAACAATAATTGTATGTGTTTGGCTGCTGAATGACTTTCTACTACTATTTTTTTTCAATTTTATTTTTCTAAAATATGATTCTTTTATTTTTAAATACACACAAAATTTCATTATATGCTTCATTGGATGATTCTACTCCTTTTTTTCTCCCACTGCAATGGAAGAAATGAGAGATTTTTATCAAAATTATAATAACTCACATTTGTCTGATAGTCTTTAAAAGCTTATGGGAAAGAGGCAAATTCAAAAGTCCATATTCAATATTTGATAACAATGATAATACATGGAGAGAAGAGTGCGGCATCTCTTTTGTATAAAATTAGTACATCTTAAATATATATAGCATTTAATATATCGTTCAACCATTCACTTGACTACAATGTTGTCGAATTAGATACACAAAGTAGAGAGGTATGTTGTTATTAACACCTCTATTAAAATGAATATATATGTTTAAAGAGAGTTAATTTTCAATGTGACATGCTGCCTGTACCAACTTTCTGTAATAATTATTATATATCTTACTTATTTTTTTAACCACATTTGCATGATAAACATATCTAGGCAGGAACATGGGGAATGTATTTCGTGGTTTTAATTGTGATAGATGAAAATGTAAATCAATTATGTTCTAATCAGTTGATACAGAATCTCCACTGTCATGTAAGCATCTTTCTATTTTCAAAATCATTCTAAAATATAATAGCCTCTTAAATTATGTTTACTACATAAACGCTGCCAGAACAAAATTCATAAATACATTGTCCGAGGATACAGCCGTAAAAGAAAAGGGGGGCTGAATGACTATGATTCTTTGATTCAGCGCTAATCTCTTCCACTTTTAAACTTTCTTATTCTATTTTATATCGGGTTTTTAGCTAATAAGATGGATACGTTTTTTAGCTATTTTATGTTCATAAATCCAATTTAGATAGGTTATTAAATAAGATATATTTTTCTTTTCATGACAAGGTTGTATATGGAATTTATTGAAGACCAGTAACAAAAGTAGGAAATTCTGCTATTTGTAATTTAATTTGTAAGATTGATTTAAAAGGTATTCTCCTACAAAAAAAGACATTCTCAAGGAAATTTGCATATTTTTGTCCATGAAAATTATTATTTCCTACTTGCCCTTATATTTCAAATTTTAATTTATTCCTCAAAAAAGAGTATTGATTCTGCTAATCAAACTATTATTATGCTAAAATAGGAAAGTACTTAATGTACTAAACCAATTATACTAAATTTTGTGCATTGATTAAGCAAAATAATATCTTTTCAGCATCATGTGTTATTGTTTCCCTATTTACATTATTTTTCAAAATTCAAAATTTAAGTTATTTCTCTCAATAGCGTATTCTTAGCGTATTCTTGGACACATTAGTTCCTTAACCCATTGATAATTAGCAACTGAAAATGAATGTTACTTAATACGTTGGCTATCTACCTTAATTTTGAACAATTGTCAAGGAAATTTGCATATTTCTGTCCATGAAGATTATTCTTTCCTACATGACCTTATATTTCAAATTTAAATTTGTTACTCCAAAAAGAGTATTGATTCTACTAATTAAACTATTATTGTAACAAAATAAGAAAGTAATTAATGTAATAAACCACTTATAATAAATTTTATGCACTAATTAAGCAAAACAATATTTTTTTTGAACACTTAATGTTATACTTTCCTCATTAACATCATTTTGAAAATTTAAAATTTGATTTGTTACTCTTAGTAGCCTATACTTTCCTTATTATCAATGTCTTAAATTAAAAAAAATCTAATTAATATATTAATTAATTATGCAAACAATCATCCATTTTATAATTAAAAAAATGAAGTGAAAGTTTGATGGGTTAAACAAAAAATATTATTAGTAAATGAATCATTAGTTATTCAATTATATACATTTCTTAAGACAGTTATGCATACATATTTAAATAATAAAGATTTTAATATTTTTATAATTGTATGAACCTATTTTTTAAAATAATAATATTCTTATATAATAAAATGCGAGACGGCGCTGTGAGACTCCGTCAAGCACCACTTATAAATATTAAAAAATATTATTACATGATTATATAAGGTAAATTTGCATAATTAAAAATATATACTTTAAGCATTTTTTAATCTTATTTTATAAAATTTTAAATTACTAAATTAGCTACACATAATTATTATGTGTTGCTAATAAAATATTTAAATATAATAAAACGCGACATGGCGCCGTGAGGTGCCGTGATAAGATAAACTTACGAATTTGTGAAAATTATATTTGTTTTACGATTTTTTAACCCGTTCATACAGTTCTTCTACAAATAAAAGCAATCCGATAAATGACATCGACAGGAACAACATCCACAAGTTGATTCTTTATTAAGAGTGTTAGTGCTCTAAAACCTTCCATTGTATAGAATCCAGAATCTTATTTTATAAATTTTAAACTAAATTAGCTACACATAATTGATACATATTATTAAAAAATATTTCTATATAATAATTTGCGAGACGGCGCTGTGAGGCGCCGTCGAGTAACATTGATTATTATATAATTAGATAAGACAAATTTGCATAATGAAAATTATATTCTTTAAGAAATTTTTGAATCTCATTTTATAAAATTTCAAATTAATAAATTAGCTATAAATATTTTTTTTTTTCGTAGATAACCCGCAGCCGCTACCCATCGGGTGCGCACTGGGTAAACCCTACGGGCTCACGCAATAGCCTGCAAACCACGTGAATCAAGATAAACCGCAATTAAGCGACAAGCTCTGACTGAGGAGGCATAATCATAAATTCTCCTCCCGTGGGGATTCGAATTTGTGACCAATAGAATAGTTATCCCCTCTTTAACCAACTGAGTCAACCCTTACGGGCAAATATTTAATATATGTTTCTAATAAAATCCTTATATATAATAAAATGTGAGATGGCGTCGTGAGGCGCCATTGAGTAACAATGATTATTATATGATTACATAAGGTAAACTTGCAAAATTGTGAAAATTATATTCTTTTATGAATTTTCGAATCTTATTTTGTAAAACTTTAATACTAAATTAGGTACACATAATTGATATAAGTCAATAATAAATATTTGTATATAATAAAATGCGAGACGGGGCCGTGAGGCCCCGTCGAGTAACATTGATTATTATATTATTAGATAATGTAAATTTGCATTATGAAAGTTATATTCTTTAAGAAAAATTGAATATTATTTTATAAAATTTTAAATTACTAGAATTAGCAATACATAATTAATATATGTTCTTAATAAAATAATTCTATATAATAATATGCGAGACGGCGCTGTGAGACATCGTCGTGTAACAATAATTATTATATGATTAGATAAGGTAAACCTGGAAATTTATGAAAATTATATTCTACTAAGAAATTTGGAATCTTATTTTATAAAATTTTAAATTGCTAAATCAGCTACACATAATTAATATATGTTATTAAAAAAATTATTAAAAAATGGATTTAGTATCATGCAATTACTTCAATTTTTATATAAAAAGAATTAAAATAACAATAATTTTGCGGTTTCTTTGGAAAGAATACTAATTATAAGAATATACGACGTACTTGGAAAATCAAACTATTTGGAGTTAGTTTTTATTGCATGTTTATTTTGCAGAAAAAATCCGTTTGTAAAAATATGCTTATATAGAGATCGAGTCATCATATTATACTCGATTCATCATATTGTATGATTTAATTACTTTATAAAATCTATATTATGTTTTATAAGATACATGGAAAATTATATTTTTTTATATAAACAAATAAAATGTCTTATAGTTCTTCTTGGTTGTCAAGTGTTACCAATATATATTGTATTTAACATTGATATACAATTCAACATTATTAAATTTAATACTTTTAAGAAGATTCTTAGCTGTTTATAATTTTAAGAATTATTAATGTCATATTTAATATTATCATTCACGTTTATGAGTCATAAATATAATGAGAAGATTCGACTGAAAAATACAATAACACAATGTGTGATTATATATTTTGTACAAGGAGATTTATTTATATTTTTAATATAAAAAGATGATAATTAAATAAATATATAAATTTAAATTTATTACCGGATTAACACGAGTTAAGTAATCTAAATAATATCATAATTTAATGATGGTATTAGCACGCGTAGCGCGGGCACAGGTCCCTAGTATATCTTAAAAAATGATCATTGCACTGAATCAGCCAAACAGACCACCCAAATTCAAAACGAGCATTTAGCCATGAATGATAGAAATAAGAGGCTCCGTCCCATTTATGGACAGTTGAACGAGTTTTTCATTTTTATAAGATAGCTGAACACAAATTCACAAATATGATACAGAACGCCACTTTTTTTTCTGGGGTTCTGCCAATGTTATCCAAAAGAAGTGGCGTTCTTAGGTAATTTCCTTTTTATTTTATTTTTTTTCCTTTCCTCCCCGTTTCTGACTTATGTTTTTTTGTTTTACTAGGAAAAAAATTCATGTGAAAGGTATGTTTTTAACTCTCATATTAAAACAAAGAAAAATTATTTTGGTTTAATTTTTTTTTATTGGATAGTTATGTAAACCTATTTTTAGTATATGTTTTTTATTTTAATTAAAAAGTTGTTTATATATGACTTTTGTTGCTACAAAAAGGGTGTCATGCGAGGGCGAGTGTGCATTTATTATGTGAGTGCATGTTTTGGAACGCCCATATTTAATTCACAAAATATTATTTTGGTTTCATTTTTTTTGTTGGGTAGTTATGTAAACCTATTTTTAGTGTATATTTTTTTTATTTTAATTTTAAATATTTTTTTTATGATTTTAGTTGCTTGAAAAAAGATAAGAAAAAATATCCAAAATACACTACTTTCCAGCTCTAACTGTCCAAAATGCCTGTTGGCGGTACGTTCCTCCCAAAATAACCACTGATTACGCATTCAGGACATGCGTATTAAAGTTTTTAAAAAATAACAAAGAATACGCATCATATACATGCGTATTTAAAAAAATTAAAGAGATGCGCATTCCAAGAATGCGTATTCACTAAATTACAAAAGTGAATACGCATTCCTGTAATGCGTGTTCTTTATTTTTAAAAAAAAAAGTGCATACGGATGTCTAGAATGCGTGTTCAACGGGTATTTTGGGAGGACACTCCCGCCTATTGGCATTTTGGGCATTTGACCCCCAAATGGTTGGTATTTTGGTTTTTCACCCAAAGGGTATCATGCGGATTTTTTTTTTCTTTACGAAGCCTCATAATCAAGAAATATAAAAGTGTAGTTCTACGTAATATATGAAAATGTTATTTGTTTGATATAGACTTATTTAGTGTGGTGTAAGCATTAAAAATAAAATTAGTTTTATACCCGCACGGGATGATTATTATATCTTTATAATTTTTTTGAATATTTATTCTTTATCTAATAATTTTATTTTCTAAATATATTTTATGTTCTTAATGAATAATGTATTTTTTAAAAAATTGTACTTTTTGTACTTATATATTTAGTTATTATTATATTATTATATTTTTTTTGCTAAATTTATATTATTATATTTAACATTAATAACCTAAATATAACATAGGTATTATAATTTATTTTATTTCTTCCATTGTTTGATTTTTTCTCACATTATAAATTTGTTAATAGAATATTTTAACCATATTCATAAAAAAATCTAAGTAAGAATTAATAATTTTTTTGTTAATCGGGCATAATATTTTATAATTTTTCAGTTCTGGTAATGATTTTGAAAAATATATTTTATACTTAATTGTCATAGTACTACTAAATATATTTTATTAGCTTTGTATTTCAGTTTTGAATTGTAATTTTTTTATATTATTATTATATTTCTTCCTAATTTTTATGTTTTATAAGATTTATGTGCTCTATTTATAATGTATTTTATTAAATTTGTATTTCAAATTTGAACTGTAATAGTTTTTATTAATATATTTTTTCCTTGTTTCTAAGTTTTATAGGATTCATGTGCTCTATTATATTAATATTTTGATATAAAATAATATTTTAACTTTAATTAATTTCTATTTATTGTTAATACTTACGTATTATAAATGTATTAGAAACAATTAGAGTTTATTGTGAAAATTACTTTTTCTAGTAGGGGTGGGGGAGTTTTATATGAGGGTGAAAAACCAAAATACCCACCATTTGGGGAGATTTGCCCAAAATACCCACCGGCGGGAAAACCACCCAAAATACCCACTGAATACGCATTACCATAATGCGTATTCTATTTTTTTTAAAAAAATAAAAAAAATACGCATCTGTAACATGCGTATTCAGTGGGTATTTTGGGCGGTTTCCCGCCGGTGGGTATTTTGGGCACTTGAAGCTGGAAGAAGCTGGAAAGTGGTATATTTTTGGCGTTCTTTTTTTTATATGACCTATGGTGCCATATTAACTTCCTCACAGGATGTAACATATTTACATTTGAAAGGATATCTTCGATATATTATTTATTTTTGTATTTGTACGATTAAACATAAAATTAAGAACACGTAGATCCTTTCCATTAGGACATGAATTTAATTGATCCAAATCAAAGTCAAAAAGTCAAACTAGCAAAATCATATCTTTTAAACAGATAAAAGAGATATTCCATTCTTGCAAATTATTAAAACTATATCTTTATGGAATATATCTCTAAGGCAATATGATCAAAGAAAAAATATCAAGATATGATATTTCTTAGATCTGTGTTGCAACAGGAATATGGGAAACAAGCTCGAAAAAAGAATATATCAGAAATATTCTTTAGAAGTCTCGTGCTATATCAAAAATATTTAAACTCTTCGCTCTAAAATATATCTCTACATAGAATCAAAAGAGTTTTTATTCGAAGATTATTAATATTCATGATTGGAATATTAATATCCAGTTCTGCAACTCAATTATGTATACTTACAGTATTTTTCTCCCGTTTCGTAAAATCAGCATTTCTCGGAGAAAATTATTCAAAAAATACTCAAACACATTTCCTATCCCCCAAATACATCACATATATTAGGAAATATATTTTAAGTATTTATACAAGTCAAAACTTTGGTCAAAAGATTCATCTACTTTAATTCAAGACCAATGGTATTTTTACTCGGAAGAAAGGCTGACATAACAGTTCCAATTTTAGATAAAATACTTTCACATGCTAGAATGACTTGAAATTTGGTATGGATCATTTAAATGGTATTTTCTAAGTATGGTAAAAATTTCGTAGCTTTCAGAGATTTTTTGTCCGGCCACAAAAATCAAGGCAGTTGGTCCCACGGTTGACCAAGTTTGACCTAGCTACCATTGACTAAAGTTGACCAAAACTTGCAGGACATCATTTTATATTATTTAAGTAATTATCATATTTTTTATGGTATTTATTTAAGAGTTTTTGGGGTGGTCATAATTAATGGTGCTTAATCCTTAATTAAAGTAATTAAGGAATGATTAAAAGAAAAAGAAAATATATATTTAATATATATATATATATATATACCAGCTGAGATTTGAATGAGTAATAGCTTGTGCTTCCTTCCCACTTGCAAAGAAACACAACTTACTTGTCATGTCATCAATCCATGTGATACACTCCATCCACCATCCATTTCTTCTCAAATCTTCACCATTCATTCCACCCAACTTCTCATATAAATAAACCCCCACCCCAACCCTTTTTCTTTAAGCTAAAGAGCCAAATACTTGCTGAGATTTTTTCAAGAAGTGCCTCTCTTCATCTCTTTCAAATTCTATACACATACTTCTTCTCAAAAACCTTCTCTCTCTTGTATATACTTACATATATACAAGGTTTTTGAAACCCAATCTTAGCTTCACCCAACCAAGCTTTATCCCATCAAGTGAGCTCATCCACTACCACTTCCCGGCCACCCCAAGGGCTGCCCAAGTAAGTCCAATAGCCAAAATTCGGCCGAACATCCTGCGAATTTTTCCGGCGAACTTTTCCGACCGTTTATCAAAAGTGGTTAGTTTTAGCTTCTTATTTGAGTTTTTGTATTTAAGCTTTGTACCTAACTTCTCTACTTCATCTTAAGCTCTAATACAAGCTCTCTTATAAAGGAAGTTCTCAGGGAGAACTTAGATTCGAACTCGGAATTCGAATAAGTACTTGATCTTCGTAAAAAATTATTCCAACGAGAAGATCTAAAAAGAAAAGTACTTTATCTCCAAGGGGAGATTATATTTGACACAAGTACGAGTTAACCAATTATTTCTTGCACTTTAATTGGATCTTGGCTAACATTCATTCTTGCTCATAAAATAATTACGAAGTAAAAGTGTAATCCCTTCTATCATCTCTAGTATTCCGGGGGATTATTACTTGTCTCATATAAACACTTTGTAATTTGTCAAATCTTAAAACGGATCGTACGAGTTAGACAATTACTTAACGCTCTTTAAGTGGATCTTGTCTAACTAATAACGTACATATAAAATATTACGAAGTAAAAGTGTAATCTCTTCTATCACCTTTAGTGTTCCGGGGGATTATAGCTTGTTCCATATAAACTACTTCGTAATCATCCGTTAAAGTTAAGGACGAATCAAATCCATGAGTTAGCCAATTAATTTACGCTATTTAATTGGATCTTGGCTAACACATATCATATATATAAATAATTACGAGTCATATCGTATAAGCCCCTTCTAACATCATTAGTGTTCCGTGGGGTTATACTACGATATCTATAAAATACTCGTAATTACTCGTCCAAACTTCGGAAGCACAATCTTAAGCCAATTACTTGTACTTATTTAATTGGATCTCAACTAAGACTCATAAATCTTATAAACGTGCTTGAAGTTAAAAGAGTATATTTTGACCGTATAATCGTCAATATACAAGTATACCTTAAAACCTTAAGTTAATATACTTAAAGGTAAAATTACAACTCCGAGGTTGTAATTAAAGTATTCTTCGATCCATAAATACTTGATCGAAAGAAGAAGAATACTGAAGAAGTCATAAGCCATAAGTACTTAATATAAAAAGGGACTTCTCATATTACTCCACAACTTTATTAAATCTATAAAGGAGTAATTATAAATATACTTGACCATCTTGTTGTATTTTAAGTCAAGTATAACTAATTAGTTTTAATATTCTTATTTGGATATTATACTACTTGTGGGCTTGTACAGTAACATACTAGTTCAAAACAAATCTTTTCCTACTTGTTTTGTTTCGTGGATTGTCTTGTTAGTTTTGTAGTGAGGTGAAGTGACGTGAGGTGATTCTCATTCTAAGACCCAAGTCCTAGACGTACTAACGGGGAGCTAGTAGTCTTCGCATCGTGAAGAAGAGGAAAGACCCAAGACCGGATCACTAAGATCCAAGACCGGCAAAAGCTAAGGAAGCCAAGTCCACACAAAGGCTCTACAACAACTTTAAAGAAATAGCGGGGAGTTATTGTCTAAGATAAGTTGTGTAGGTAATATATTTATTTTGAGGTGGTGACCCTTGTGTTACGCACCAAGATAAATACTTGTAAAGGGTGTAAATGCTTCTCCGCCTATTAAAGGAGCGAGTTTATTATAAGGGAAAATCCCGAGTCCGGGAGAGGAGCTCAGGAACTGGAGTAGGGGTGAGCGAATCTATTAGAGGTTGCGCCATCACGAACCAGGATAAAATCACCGTGTGGTATTTTCTTTGCTTGCACTTTATCTTCCGCACATATAAACCGCATAACCACTCTGTAAAGTTTTAAAAAGGGATAATATATTTTTAAAACGCCACAATAATTTTTAAATTGGTAATTAAGCTATTCAACCCCCCTTCTAGCTTAAAATAGCCCTCAGACGGGACCTTACAACATTTAAAAAACTTAAAATTATTACTATCTATTCCTAAATTATTTAATTATCTAGAAATGTATTAAATATTTATATATTATATTTGTACCTTTTTTATATTAGTTTTAGGTTTATCAACATATGTATGGTGTTACCGACAAAAAAAACAACATATGTATGGTGTTACGTAGCTTCCTAGCTTTATTTTTTTATAAAATAAAAATTACAATTATTTATTCATTAATATTTTAAATTAAATTGTTTCTTATATTATATATATAGCATAACACTTTTAATATTATTTTATATCATTTAAAAATATATAATTATAGTCACATAATATGTTTATATAGTTATTTTTCTTTTATTTATATATTTTATTTTCTTAATATTGGGCAGTTTGATCAAAATTTGAAAAGTTATTTTCTGTTTCCATCCTGCCAGTATTTCATAATTTTTCGGTTTTAGTAATGATTTTTTTTTAAAAAATACTTTATATTTTTTGTGATAGTATTTTTTTTATCACCTTGTGATAATACTTTTAAATTTATTTTATCAGTTTGTTTTTCAATTTTGAATTGTAATAGTATTTATGATTATTATTATATTTCTTCCTAATTTTTATATTTTATAAAATTCATATACTCCAAATTTTTTAAAAGACAATTTATCATCTTCTCCGTTTAAAAAATGAAACCCCGTAATATTTATACCTAAATATATTCTCAATGTGTTTTCTTATGTTATATGATAAAAATTAAAATTATCTTTTTACAAATTTTTTAAACAAACTTACCTATTCCAATTAATTTTTTAAAAATGATCTACTTTAACCCGATTAACAATAATTTTATTAATTCTTGCTTAGATTTTATTATGAAGATAATTGTTACTTGTATTATATATTATATTTACAAATTTATTTATAAATTTTATTAATTCTTACATGGATTTTTTTATGAATATGATTAAAATATTCTATTTACAAATTTATAATGTGAGAAAAAATCAAACAATGGAAGAAATAAAATAAATTATAATACCTATGGTATATTTAAGTTATCAATGTTAAATATAATAATATAATAACAACTAAATATATAAGTACAAAAAGTACAATTTTTTGAAAAATACATTATTCATTAAGAAAATAAAATACATTTAGAAAATAAAATTATTAGATAAAGAATAAATTTTCAAAAAAATTATAAAGACATAATAATCATCCCGTGCGGGTATAAGGCTAGTTTTATTTTTAATGTTCACACCACACTAAATATAAGTGTATATCAAACAAATAACATTTTCATTTATTGCGTAGAACTACACTTTTATATTTCTTGATTATGAGGCCTCGTAAAGAAAAGAATTCCCCATGATACCCTTTTTCAAGCAACTAAAATCATAAAAAAATATTTAAAATTAAAATAAAAAATATACACTAAAAATAGGTTTACATAACTACCCAACACAAAAAAATGAAACCAAAATAATATTTTGTGAATTAAATATGGGCGTTTCAAAATATGCACTCACCTAATAAATGCACAATCGCCCAAGACACCCTTTTTGTAGCAACAAAAGTCATATATAAACAACTATTTAATTAAAATAAAAAATATATACTAATAATAGGTTTACATAACTACCCAACAAAAAATAATGAAAACAAAATAATTTTTCTTTGATTTAATATGAGAGTTAAAAACATGTCTTCACATGCACTTTTTTTACTAGTAAAACAAAAAATACAAGTCAGAAACGGGGAGAAAAAGAAAAAATTAAAATAAAAAGGAAATTACCTGAAAACGCCACTTCTTCTGGGTAACATTGGCAGAACCCCAGAAAAAGTGGCGTTCTGTACCATATTTGTGAATTTGAGTTCAGCTATCCCATAAAAATGAAAAACTCGTTCAACTGTTCCATAAATGGGACGGAGCCGAAATAAGATGATGCCAAACATGCACTTAATCTAACATGCTCTCCTTCGAGTACATGGTTACTAAGAAAATAATACTCTCTCAGTTCCACTGGATTGTTTACATTACTTTTCAGCACGTTTTTCAATACTCGTTTAAAGTATACTTTCATAATAATTTTTTTAAAAAAAAAATTCTAAAAAAAAGTTTCATGTTTAAACTTTTATTCAGATTTTTTTGAAAAAAAAATATTGTGAAACTATACTTTATTGAAATCTCGAAATACATGCAAACAGTGTACGTAAACAACTTATCGATACGAAGGGAGTAACAAAATTGACACTTTACTTGAAAATTATGTATACTTAACACATTATCCTACTAAATGAGTATACAAAATTGTCATTAATATATTTTATTGAAATTTATAATCACAACTTTTGCGATAAACTAGGCATAAAAAAAGTATTTAGTTTTAAAATCTTATTTGTAAGTAAACAATTAGACTTAATTTTACTTTTAATAAACAAATAAAAAATATGTTGACATTATAAGTTTTCATAAATTATGCGATGCGACTGAAATAAACAGTACCTTATACTTTGCATTTTTACCATGTCTTGACAATATCGATAACTTTTATATAACGATAACTTTTTAATAATATATATTAACGAAGAATTATAGAAATTAGAATGCATAGTAACTTTTGCTTTGCAAGGCTTAACAATCCCCGGTATTAACAATCTGCCTAGCGCACCGATGATGGCAAAAACAAACTACTGATCAACTACATAAAATCCAAACACCACATAAATCACTATCTCCAACTGCCCAAAAATCCGAAACACACAAAGGCCTAAAACTCCTGAGAAACAGAGGTAATTGCATCTTTCCCTTTCCCAGCCTTGTTGGGCAACAAAACAGCGTTAATATTAGGCAAAACACCGCCATTCACAATCGTAACACTCCCCAATAACTTGCTCAGCTCATCATCGTTCCTCACCGCCAATTGAATATGCCTCGGGATTATCCTCGTCTTCTTGTTATCCCTTGCCGCATTTCCCGCCAACTCCAACAACTGCAAACACAAATTAATTATTTATAAAATTTAATTAATTGAAAATACATGAGATATTGTGAAACATGATCTTACTTCAGCAGCGAGATATTCGAGAACAGCAGAGAGATAAACCGGAGAGCCGGATCCGACACGCTGAGCGTACCGACCGGCTCTGAGAAACCGGGCAATTCGACCGACCGGGAACTGAAGGCCGGCTTTCTGGGAGCGGGAGACTGATTTGGTGCCCTTGGATTTGCCTCTTCCACCAATGCCTTTGCCTGCTCCTGTTGAACTCATGATTTTTAGAAATGTGTAGATACAGATATTTTGTATGTATAGGGTTTAGTAAGTTAATTTTGTTCGTTTGTTATGGAAGAAGCGAGAATGAGAGAGATGATATATAAGGGGAAAGGATGGGCTGTGATTGGTTGGTTTCGTTTCACCAGGATCACCAGCGTGGATTTGTTTGTTTGTAGCGCGCGAGTGTTTAAAGCGTTCGGACTGTTTTGAATTTTTTAGACTTTGTGTTGTGGGCCGGGTATGTTCGGCTAAACATTTAACTACTTTTTTTATCATATTATTTTATTAGTCCTTTTTTCTATATAAAATGCAGTGTTCCAGAAATCGCTAGGCGTGTCAGGGCGGTGAAGGTACATTCGAGAGATTAATCGGCAAGTCGGAGATTAATCGGACAGATTAATTGGAATATTAATCAGAAGAATATAAATTTTATTTTTAATTTTTATAATTATATAATGATCAATATGTCAAATATTTGTTTGAAAAAAGAAATTAGAATGATATTAAACAATATCTACACATTTGACATGCGTTATGTACTAATTATTGAGTTTACAATATTAATTATATTTTAATTCACACATTTAAATTAATTATAATATGTTATTTTTATATTTTAAGTGAGAAAATAAATATATTAGATTACTTGTTACTTCTTACCAATACTTTATATTAGAAATTGACATGATATTGTGTGAAATTATGAAATTAATGAATTAAAATTATAAAAACGTAAAAAAAAAAAATTAATTATTTCCGCCTATACAGCCTAGGACCGATTTTTGACCGCCTAATCCCGATTTTGACCCGATTTTTTGAAAAAACGCCTAAATCACCGCCTAGGTGCGAGTCGGGGCGTTTTACTACCGTCTAGCGCCTAGGCTAGGCGCCGCCTAGACCGATTTTTAGAATACTGATAAAATGTATGTCATTACTCCATAAGAACACCCTTTTATAAGAAAACATAAAGAACACCGTAGAATCATACACAAAAACATATTTCGATTCTAATTTTCATACCAAAAATAGATTTTTATAAAAATAAAAATATAATATAACCAAAAATTAGGATCAAATGTAACATTGCTACATATAAATTAATTGTTACAAAAATATATCATTTATATATTATAAACATAAGGGACTTCTTATTTTGGTCATGTACCACCAAAACAATCTCAACCGTTGATCTTATATAATAAAAAATGGATGGTTAGGATTATATCTTATTAGAATAATTATCTATCTATACTATTATATAAAAGCTAAAATATTGAAATTTTAGTCGTCAATACCTATTTTTTAATATACATTAATTTTACCGAATCACCCTTACAAATATTCATGACTTTTTTTAAAAAAAAAATATTTAAAACCTATCATCACCCACCCGCCCAACTGAGATAAGCCCACGAGTCTTTCAATGGAACCCTTACACTGAAATAAGCCCACGAGTCTTTCAATGGAACCCTTACGAGAGAGAGAGGGTCTTCTCCCTCTCATGTACCCAACCAGGTTCCTCCACCCTCCTCTTTTTCGATCAATATAGTATTCTTTATATTTACACTGTATGTTTATTTACACTGCATGTGGTAAATTTAAAACATTTAGTTTTGAGTGTGATTTTCAAGGGAAAAATTGAGTTTGAGATATCAAAATGAGTGCAATATGAAGAACAGAAGTGACTTACACTACAAGAAACAGAGTAAAAGACATCACCCTTTTAACAACGGTTGCAAAAACCACCGATGTTAAAAGATTTTTTAACATCGCTTCGTTTTAAAACGATGTTAAAGTGTATCCAAAGATCAGTTTAAAATATTTCCGTTGTCTAATCTTTATTTATTAAAATTAAAGAAATTGGTTACATCGGTTTAAAGTGTCACCGTTGTCTAATCTCATTTAAAAAAATTAAAAAAATGGCTCACTATAACTATCGTATTATATCGATATTCTACCTCCTTTGTTACAACAAAAATTCCCCCCTTAACCAAAATTCTAATTCCCCCCTTTATCCCCGATAATGTTCCTCTTTTCCCCTTTCTCCTCAACCTCCGCTCTCTTCCTCTCTAACTTCACTGACTCTCCAATCTCCACCCCCTCTCTCTTTATACTATTGTCTCTCTCTCACACCCCTCTCTCCCTCTTCAAGATTTAACCATAATTTTAACCCTAATTCCACTATACAACCCTCATTCAAAGAACCTAATTTCAACTTAAGTTCAAATCGAATTTGATTCAACATTAGGTTGTTCATTTTATTTTATCTCTAAAGCAATTCAGAGTATGGATTTTTAACGATTAATGTTCTTTTGTATTATAGAGCTTCCATTTATACCTTAGAGTTCATTCGGATTCGAGTTCGTGTTTGCTTGCTTCGAGTTTGGAGTTCGAGGATGGAGTTCTTTGATTTCAGTTTTTTATTTACTAAGGTATTTGGTTTGGATTTACAACTTTTTATTTATTTTCAAGGATGTATGTATATGTGTATTTGTATGTCAATATGTATATATAAGTATGTTTAAAAGTGTTTGTTATAGTTCTAGGAGAGATATGTGTTGTATGTGTTTGTTTATAGTCCCTTGAGAACTATACGTTATATATGTGTACTTGAACTAGAAAGAATCTTTATTCATTAGGAAGAATGAAATAAACATGTAATTCATATGTATGTTACTTTGTCGACTTATAACCAAACTTCGTCTCAATTAAAGGTGAGATGTTGGTTGGACCATTAAGGGCTCTTTTTATGGGTGATATATCTATTGTTTTGGACTGTTCAACAACTTTTAAGGTTGTGAATCACTAAAGCACAGTGTTCATATTATGCAAGGAACTGCTCTATAATCTCTCTCCTACATCCTGCCCCTGAAACTTCTAATATGTTTGACGAAATCATTTTCCTTACAGATGGTCAGATAATGTATCAATGTCCTCAGGAACGTGTTCTTGCGTGTTTTGAATCTATGGGTTTCAAATTGGGGTGGCATAAAATGGATATGGGTCGGATTTGGATCATTAAATATGGATTCGGGTTGGGTTATGGTCCAAAATCATATTAGACCCATATTTATTTAAATATAGGCTAAATTTGGTTCGGGTCAAAAAAGGGTTTGGGTAAAAATTGGGTAAACCATTTTTATGTAAAAAAAATATATTTAAAATTGTAATTATTTTTTACCCGTTAAGATGATATACTCTGATACTATACTTTTTACATTATTTTTTGTAATATCGATACAGTAATCTATATTGTACAGGAACTCTAAAAAAATATCATACTAATATCATAATATAACACAAAGATTAATAAACAATATTTATTATCAAGAGAAGACATATAGTAGAGTACATATAACATCAATAACATCAAATACGTCAAATATTCAAATTAATTAACTTTTTTTTAAAACTTGAGTGCAAAATATTGTGAAAAAAATCATATAAATTTTATATCCCAGTAAATAAATATTAATATGTTATTTACTGAAATGATCTATACATATACGTACACACATTACACACATATATATATACACCTAAGGTTTATCTATGAATTCAAACCAGAAGATCATCTCAGTAATTGAATCTGTAATGATGGTTGTGTCACCGCCACATCACTTGTTCTCAGTTTTGCATGATTGCCAAACGGATTGGAACAGAAAGACGTGCTTATAACCCCAGATAATATGGGTGCATATATGGATGTCACAGTTTTCAACCCAAACTTGAAACAAAATATGTGACTTAAACCCAACCCCATCCATATTATAATATGTGATTTCTTGCTAATCCAAATACCCAAAATTTGGATAGGATCGGGTTGGTTAACCGGTTTATGGGCCAAATTGACACCCCTAGTTTCAAATATCTTCAAAGAAAAGATGGTTCTGACTTTTTGCAAGAGGTAAGTTGTCTATATATTATTTCCGTCATTTAGAAAGCTTTGACTGCAAGAGATGTAACGTCTGAGAAATATTATGTAATTATTTTATCAGTAAATAATTATTATGTGATTTTTATGTGAATTTTGGTGAATTAGTTGATAATTGATTTTAATATTTGGATGTTTATTTCTGATAAAAATTTAGATATTTTAATTTTTAATTATCCAGAATTAAATATAGATAATTTTGGTATTTTTCTGGTAATTTTTGGATTACCATATGATTTTATAAGGATTTACAGAATTAATAATGATTATTTTACATAATTATAAAATTAATTTTTAGAATCAGAAATCGTCCCACTTCAATCGTTTTTAAGTTTTTACAACCCGAAACTCTTCCGAAAACCCCTTTCTAACCAAATCTGATAATTTTGAACACTTTTCGTGTTTTGACTTCTTCAATTCGGGGTACGGTTTGAACTGTACGAGACCCGGTGTGAAATTTCAGATACGCAAATCATTTTATATATCAATAAAAATCGATATTCTCAAAAGGCGAGACACTATTACCTTAATTTCGTATAAAGTATTTTATAGGAAGCTCTATTTTGATAATTATCCAAATTTGGTATTAAAATCGTATCGTCTTTTTAGTTACTTAGCGGCTAAGTAACCTATTTTCTATCCGATATATAAGTGTAATTATGAAATTATTAAGTAAATAAAATAGGTGACGAGTCTGTCGGCTGTGTATTGCTGTATCATTAATTGTTTGTGAATTGTTGGACGCGAAGATTAATGTTATAATTAATTATTGAGTTGTATGAATTTAATTTGTACTAAAATGATTTTAATTAAATATTTATGCTCATAAATGCTAAAATTGCTCTTAAAATTATTTTTGTTGTTTTATAATTTTATTTATTATTTTTAGGAGTTTATAAAATTTAGAAATCAATATTTTATTTATTAATTATCTTTAAATTATTTTTCTGATTCCATTTAATTGAAAAAAAATCAATATTTAATTCCAAGATGTTTCAAAAATCCTGAAAATTTTATTTTATTAACTTTTAAATATTTCAAGAATTCTTAAATATGTTTGAATAATTTTTTTTGATTATTGTTAACCGTAAATTATTTGTTGAAATCATTAGTTGCGGTACGAAACGGGGAAATATCGGGAACAAAATGAAATAAAGAAAAAAAAATGTTACTAACAAAACCCACCAGCCCTCCTCCTGTTTTCTCCCACGCGCCCCCATTTTTCTCTCGCTCTCCTCCTTCGTCGATCTCTTCCTCCTCCCTCTCGATCTTCCATTCCTCTCTTCTCCCGTTTTTCTCTTTTTCTATTTCTTCCTCCTCCCTTCCCCACCCCCGTTTTCTTTTCTTTCTTTTCCCACTTCCGTTTCGGTGTTCTGCCGCCGCGTTCTTTTCCAATCGCCGCCGCAAGTCCGGTTCCTTTCCGTTAATTACCCGGCTTCATCCCTGTTATTTGCGTGAATATATATACAAATAAACGTATGTATATGTGTGTGTATTGGATCGTGTGTATGTAAAGTGTGGGTGGGTGTGTCTGTTCAGTTGGGGAGGGGTGTGCTGTTGCCGCCCGTGTTCTTTTTCTTATTCTTTCCGGCTTATCTCCGGTTATGTCTGTATGTTTCCGGTTGCGTTGTATTTTGTGCGCGTTGCTTCTGTTTGGCTGCAATTCTGTTGTGCTTATAACTGATTGAAATTATTGACTATTTTGGCTGGGAATTAAATTTGATAAATATATTTAAGAAATAAATATATTCCGAGCGGAAATTATTAAAATTAATCGGTGGAACTCGTGAATTGGCATCCGAAACGGGTACCTCTGAGATTCGCCGCCGTCGGCGATGACCCTCGGCGAGCCGACGGTGGACGGTGATGATTTTTATATGAGTCCTACATTTATTAATTAAATAAAATTAGTTCGGTAAAAAAAAATTTAATTGTGAAACGGAAAAAATACGAATAATAATAATTTTTAACTGAATTGTTTCGGCGATTGGGATTGCGAATCATAAATGGTTGGTTGTTGTTATGATTGGGTTGTTGATTGTGATTGACGTCGTACTGATTCGACGAGTAGGCCGATAAACAAAGGAGACGCTGTCCGATTTTCGGAAAATTAATTCCGAAATTACGGGAACGTAACCTATAATTATCGGAGACGTCGAATAACGATATATATAGTTATAGTATATGAACTTAAGTGCGATTGAGATAAAATAATTTAAAAATCATCGATTGCCCTGTTTTTTCAAAATAACGAATATATGTATTTTCCGAAAATAAATACCGAACCGAGTTTCGAAGATGTGAACCATAATTGCTATGTGTATTTAAATAATACATAGCAATTATGGGATTGCGAATCATAAATGGTTGGTTGTTGTTATGATTGGGTTGACGTCGGATTGATTCGACGAGTAGGCCGATAAACAAAGGAGACGCTGTCCGATTTTCGGGAAATTAATTCCGAAATTACGGGAACATAACCTATAATTATCGGAGACGTCGAATAACGATATATATAGTTATAGTATATGAACTTAAGTGCGATTGAGATAAAATAATTTAAAAATAATCGATTGCCCTGTTTTTTCAAAATAACGAATATATGTATTTTCCGAAAATAAATACCGAACCGAGTTTCGAAGATGTGAACCATAATTGCTATGTGTATTTAGATAATACATATAAATATGAATTCGGTTATGAAATCGTATGGGTAGAATAGGATAGCGATTTGATGTTAAGCTTAAACGGTTATCTGAATTAGAGTATTTCAACCCTGTAGGTCCTAGTCGGAAGACCCGAGATTTGACGTTGGACTAGGAATGATCTAGTGATTAATTATCAGACTCAACAAGATTGCAATCGAAGGACATGAAGGATAAGATTGTATCCAGAATAGGATAGTGGTTAGACGATAAAGCCAAACGTTCAAGACAACTCAAAAGTCAACCGATAATAGTGGTTAAAACTTATCGAGGCAAGTATTCTTGATTTTTCTTTTAAATACTGCAAGTATTCCTGATTTTTCTTTTAAAATACTGCAAATATTTATTCGTTCTTATTCTAAGTTCAGAATAGTTGATTGTTTTACATTTCACTATAATTACTCTGATTATGCATGTTCCCTTTATTCTAGTTCCTATATTTCGATTGCTCTCTTGAGCAAATTCCCATTCTTTCGGGTTATTTGCGAACCCTGAGCTGGGATGTTTTGAATTCAAAATGATTTGATATCAAAATACTCTACGGGCTAGATGGTTATTGTGAGGGCCAGCGATGAGCTGTACCCTATGGGCCGGGGATGGACCGGACCCTTGGGCGATAATGCCTAGGTACCTGAATGGACCTATACAGTTGGGTATAGATCCGCACTGTATCCTGACTGATCAGCAGGCTATAGTGCATATGTTGGTTTCTAGTGTCCAGTCTAATTTGTTGTTGATCACCATTAACGGCATTCTCTTTCGAAAGGTTTTCATGATTCCAAAACCGGACAGAACCCTGATTCAGGAGATGAATCGGGGAATCACTTGTCATTTTTGAATTTATAATTAAAGGCTGGTGACAACCAACGTGTATTCGCTCAACTCACTCAAATAAATAGAATTGTTTAAATTTTTTTTAAGATTTTGTCCGGAAGTTTTCTTTTGATGTTAATGTTTGAAACTCAAATTATATACTTGCTGGGCATTTTTGGCTCACTCTTGCTTTGTCAATTCGTATTTCTGCCAGAAATAGATAAGGATAAAAATGAATAGCTTAGATAGACAGCAGAAGTTCGAGAAATCTCCGCTACGAGAGGTTGAAGAAGTTAGAAGAATATGACAAGAGCATTAGTTCAAAGGTATTTATATTTGTATTCTAGTTATTGTGAGTTGTAAAGGGTTAGATTCTTGTTTCATACCATAACCTGTAAACGATCCGGATTCAAGGGGTTATTTATTTATTTCTTTATTTTATGTAATGATTGTTTAGTGACACCAAATCTTGACCCCGGATTTGGGTTGTTACAAGTTGGCATCAGAGCTGCAGGTTATTGGTCGCTGAAATAAGATTAGGTGAGAGTAAGATATGAATGATAGGTCATACATGATCGGAAATACCCTAGGCATACTCAGGTTAAGTTGAGTTGAGTGCGAATTAGGGTTAGCAGATCTGGTACGGAATGGGTAAACCATGATTATTGAGGGAAGTGTAAGGCGAATATCGCAATACTGTGGATATAGTGAGTTCTCAGTTCCTACAATAATGAGGAATCGATGGATCGACAGAGACTGAGTATGTTACCCTAATTTCACTACACCATAAATGGCCTACAGCAACACCAATAAAATGTTACAACAGGCCCAAAAAAGTGTTACCACAGCCAGAAAAAGGCCTATGGTAACATAAAAATTAAGTTGCTTTTTTTCGAGTTACCTTTGGCCCCTAAGGTAACATTACTTTTGCCCTGCTGTAACATTCACTTTTGTGTTACAATAGCTGTCAAAGGTAACATTAATCTATGTCTATAGTATCACAATATGTATGTTACCTTTGGACTCAAAATTTTCAAAAAAATGGGGCCTACCAGTGGGGCCCACATATGGGCCCCATTTTTTATAATGATTTGTATTATATTAATTTGACATGATTTCTTTATAAATTGAAGATATATACCATTAACATGTTTTTCATACGTAAAAAGCAATACTACATGAAATTCTGCTATTCGAAATCGAACAATCCCAAAATATCATTACATACCACAAAATGTATTACATCCAAACTAACTCAAACATTTAAACCATCACATATCTAAAACTACGACAACAACAATTATTTTAACTAAACAAAATAGTTCAGGTTCTTTATTAAATATTAGAAAAAAAAAGATAAACTTAATAAATAGTAACACTAGAAACTCTTCACATTCTCCTTGACTTCAGACGCAAGCGTTTGGTCCACTTCCCTAACTGCAAGATACCTCAAAGATAACAATGCACAAATTAGTTAGACAACACAAATTTGATAGAAAAGAAGAATGGCAAGGCTGATGAGTGGCATTGTTACCTTTAGGTTACACCACAGTTTGATGTGTACTACTAAATCATTCTTTCTTTGACTGTAATCCCTCATTGTCCATCTGTGCAGTTTTGGGTGGCTTAGCACATGCCTTTAGGACTGCGTCATTCTATAAGAAGAACAGACATTTCAAAAGATTTTTTTAATTCTGACATTAATGTGGTCAAAAGTAATGACAATATGGTTCATAATTTAGTAAACAACCTACTTAATCAATGCAGCATCAATTTGTAATAGACCAAATAATTTCGAGACCATATAAAGATATTAATTACTTCGTACATGATAACTGGCAAAGAGTTTGGGTGTTGGCAGTATGGCTTGGGATTATGGCTGGTTTATTTGCTTACAAGGATTATGGCTGGTTTATTTGCCAAATTGTTGAGGCTTCCATGTGATGAACCAGTACCTGTTTCTTAAATAATAACTAGTTAATAATCATATATTTAGAACATGTTTTTAGAATCTGTAATGGTATACAAGGCGAGAAAAGTACTGTTACCGATAGCAACAAGATATAAAATCATGTGGATTGACAAGGAATGTTAAAACTGAATTACCTGGAGGTGCGTCTTTGGTTGAATCTGGGTTTCTCGCTGGAGTTCTGTTCAGACCGTCTGCTACCAAGATGGAATCAAATATAAGTAAGCAACAAAACTATATATTGATAATATATGTATTTCCTGCAAGTGCGAATAGAATCTCAGTCAACACAGGTTGTATAAGTGAATTGTTACCTTTACAACTGCTAAGGTCTTGAGTTTTAACATTGCATGTAGTAGGCAAAGCCTGGGTTTGGTTGATGGTGAGCCCAAGAGAACCACCACCATTTAAAACCTGGCACAAGCACTCTGGCCTTAACTTGATGATGCTACTAACTCTGGTTTAGGAAAAATTGTTGACACCATTTACTCGCCCTTTTATGATAATCATTTTCAACACTCGAGTTATTATGGGATTGTTCGACGAATACAAGGTTAGATAAGTACAGAGATGTGTGTGATGGTACCGAATATCTGGTAATGCATAAGGAAGATCCAAACTTCGAGACTACATTCGAGGAGTGTGTGAGGTGGGCTGAGCCTCCTATAGAGACCAGAAATTCAATGCACTAACAGGGATCCAAAAGCTAAATCTTGCATAAATCCCAGAAAATATTATGTTAATATACAATATCATAGGAACCATTACAGTACAAAGGCCATAAAAAACAAGTTTGTACTGAATAGAAGTATAGGAAGCACATTTTTTTGGTACTTATTGGGAAGCTCAGAGAGCTTTCCTAGCCATAGATTATTCCAAGCAAAAACAACAACAATTACACATGGACCAAGTACGATTTGGTTCAACAAAACCTGCAATAACAGAACATATTATTATTAGTACTTCAAATATAATTCTCTTTATACAAGATATCTAATTATTTTAACAAGTTGAATATAGAATCATAGGGGATGTGTGTACCTTTATCACTATGTTTTGGACTGTTTGCTTTGGCATGCAACGTTCAAGCAAAAGAACCAGGGCCATACAAAAGAAGACCAAAGTTCCAAAACAATTTCACAGAGAAGCATTTATTAGTAGGGTCGTATCTTTTAATAAAGAAAAATATGGCCTATGTAATTTTAATATAAATTACAACTTTGTTGCCAACCTTAAACTTTCAACAGCATTACATGTAAGCTTCTTTACTAAAAGTGGAACCTCATTGAGAGCTTCCCTGATAATATGTTATAAAACTTTTAGTTATAATAATTTTGTAGTAAGTTTTGAATGAATGTAATATACATCATTGTATGTATAATTTTGTTACAATACAATACAATCTCACAAAGAAGAATTTATTAGTAGGGGATATATTTCATGAGATCTAAATCATCACTCCATTCAATCTATACTACGAAAACACCAGCAGATTACTATATACATATTACTATTAAATATCAAGTATCAACAGAAGTCATATCACTGACTAAAAATTACCAGCTGAAAATGTTTCATGCTAAAACAAGCGCAAGTGAATGGAGTAGCCCAATAATAAGGAAATCAATTATTCAAAGTCAGGAACATTATCAATATCGAATATAAAATTATTCAGAAAGAAATATAATTACAGAACCAGTCAAGATACAAGTAATTTACCAACAAAGAAGATGAACTGCGATAATCAGCAACAACACAATTAGCGCTGTTGATGATCCCCTTAGCAACAGAACACTGATCACCAGAGGCTAATGAGCAAACCGGTTGAATTCCTTCTTTGGATTTGATCATCTTTGTCCGCTTCTTCTTCATTGAAAACAATTTCAAACCAAAGGTACTAGCATTCTGAAGATTGATCAGGTCGTAGTTCACCATTTTAAAGGAAGTCACAGAGCATTCAATCCAGTTAAGGCAGATTAGGTCCTTAATCGCCTCCTGAGAAGTGATAAACACGTTAGATGACACGTTATCATCATTGAAAATGGAGCGAGTCAGATCCATCAGCTTAATCGAGTCTACCGCATCAATCAGCACCTCCTACCAATAATTCAGAACCACAATTCACCGATTTTTCACACACACATAGAGTAACAATTAACACGAAATGAAGGAATCAATATATGAACATATATGTAAGTATGTATAATTATGAAATCAGCTTACCTTTTTAACTTTATGCGGCGATTTGAATCCATGAATGCTGATAATCTGTGAAAATAATGGTGATATCAGTATTTTTAATATTTAATTAATTTTCACCAATAATTAAAGAAAGAGGAACTGACTTTGTTAAATATTAAAGCCCTATTTATTAGTAGGGTCGTATCTGTTTAATAGCTAGCTAACAGACACTTGACTCTCGCCTAATGCATATGTATATCTTGTGATTGTCTAGAATTTTAATGACTAATGCTTTTAAAATTAATAAAATTGACTTGATCACATATGAAAAAGAGCCAGGATTTGTTAGCTAATACTCTGATCCAAGCGCAAATAGCTACGACAAGAGCATTTCCACCGGAGAAAGCACTAACACAGATAAGTATCTATGTTAATCAACCAATGTGTCAATATCATACATTCATATAAATATGTGACATGTCTGTCATAAAACGACCTCATAAAAAATAAAACGACCAATAAGATACACGAGATAAAGATTGTTAGTTGAATCCCTTAAACTTGCTGAACTCGAGCTTCCTATAAATATTGTGGTCTTGGTGAATAATCCAACTAGTGCATTTCTCAGCACATCCAACTCAACTAACTCTAGGGGTGAGCATTCGGTCGGTTCGGTCCAAAATCGGACCGAACTGAATAGACCGAAAAACCGAATAGTCATTTTTTCTTGGACCCAACCGGACCGAAGTTATAATATGGACCGGACCGAACCGAACCGAAATAATTCGGTTCGATCCGGTTTTGGACCGAACAGACCGAAATTTTTTTCAAAAAGAAAATTGCATTAAAAATTAAATCACAAATTATAAAATTTAAAATATAATTAAAGTAATGTGACATGTAGAGTTCTAAGAGTTTATAAATATAATTAAAAATTAAAAATTATAATTATAATTTTTAAGATATAAGTAAAATGTATATAATATAAAATTATAGTATTTATGATTTGGTCTATTCGGTCTATTCGGTCCGGACCGAAATATTTGTTAAAAGAACCGAACCGAACCGAATTTTATTTCGGTCTATTCGGTCCGGACCGAATAGACCGTATTTCTGGAAAAATTAGGACGAACCGAACCGAATTAGCACGGTTCGGTTCGGTTTTTCGGTTTCGGTTCGGTTTTGCTCAGCCCTAACTAACTCCATCATTTCCTCAACAAACATCTAAAAAGCGAGAAAATGTCAGAATATCACTTCTCAAATTTGGTTAGAAAAAAATTAGGGGGCACAAACATATCTGCAAAAGAGAATTAACCAGGCGTGAATGCACCAGAATTTGAGTAACACATTCAATTTGTGGCTGCCTTCCCACAACAGGATCAAAATGAAAATAAACAAAATATTTCTAATTAGGATTTCAAAAATGCCCAATTTTATTTTTTTAATTAGAGCGTATTAATTAAACCAAAAATATACATCATTAGAGGAGAGAAAGAGCGGGGGGAGAGAGAGAGGCACATAGAGAGATGGGGAGAGAGAGGTAGTACCGCAAGCTAATTTGACCACAAATTCGCAGTAAATAAAAAACCCCCAATTCCAATTTAAAACCCTAGTTTAGTTTGAAGATCGAATCTGAGAGATTTTATCAATATAAAACCCTAGCTCGAATCATCGATCTGTGAGGTAGTATGTCCATCGACGATTAGATTCGATTCAATTGAAAACTTAGAGAGAGAGTGAGAAGAGAGAGCAAGAAGAGAGAGCAACCGAGAGAGAGGAGAGTGTGAAATTTTGACTTGTCTAAAAAATTGCCGCTTCTCCAAAAGTTTTAATCCTACTGTAGCCCGCCTGATAGAAAGCCCAACAGAGCCCAACATTGCTAATTTCACCTTTTTTATTTTTAATAAATTTTTAAGTTTAAATAGTGTTCAAATTTTTATTAATAAAAAATTATAGTTACCATATAGTGCAATTTACAAAATTTAACAAAAAAAATATTTTAGCAATCATAGCTAATATTAATACTATTGCTTAATTATATTATCAAAACATATTAATTTTGAAGTCAAATAATTATATATATTTAATTGTTTGTAAAATGTTACTTTTTTATCCATTAACACCCTATTGTAACATAAGTTTCCACATGTTACCGTATGTAACACTTTGAATCTATCGTAACATGTTACAAAGGCTATGGTAACATCAAAAACACTACGTTGCGGTAGGCTAAGATGAGCATAGCTAAGGTAACATAATTTTGTAACACGCATGATTAAACCATTGCGATAGGCCATCTATGGCGTAGTGTTTTCATGTGATTTTGAAGAGCATGTGATCGATTCTCGTGATAATTTGTGTAAGAGAAGCTACGATTTAACTTAGAATTAGGTAGTAGGACGAGTTTCACGCCGGAGGCAACCAGTTGATGGAAGCCGATGAAGAACCAACGTTGCACGTTTCGAAGGCACCACTGTTGCGAGAAAAATCTTATCACTTATTGGGAGATGCGTAAGGAATGATATCTACCTAGCAAGAAGGTGCGCTCTTATCTACAAACGAAACATTGGATCACATGCGTGGTTACGAGCATAACGTCAAAGATGACGACAAGAATGTCAAAGACAGTATTAAATGTCAGCGTTGCGGTAGAATTGTGAATAACATGATATACGATGGTAACTGAAGTTTCGGCGACTAATAAGTGCGAGCATAATCCGAGGAAAAGTAGATAGGTACCAAAGTGGAGATACCCTTATATGGACATTCTTTTAATTAGACATTTCATTGGTAAATCAGGAAAATAGCAAGTAACTTATATAGTAATGACGACCAAATATTTGATTTCCAAAATTTTAAAATGAGATTTCGGAAAAGATTTTCTTAATCAACTTTCAAAAGATTTTTGGCATGAAATGAGTTTTACAAATTGGTTGTCGACCTACTATTCATGTTCTTGTTATTATGAGCATGAAATGACCTAAAAAGAGGAATGGAATTAGACTCAGTGCTGTTAGTCCGAAGGATCAAGTAGACCCATTAGCAAGAAGAAAGTTTAAGGTTTCTGTGAAAGACGAAAGTAAACTTGGTTTAATAATATCAATAATTGAATCAATATGTTAAAACATTATTTACCCAATTCATAGAAATTATTAAAGGATAACGAGAATCGTGATATGAGCGGACAGTGGATGAATGAAGAAAAAGAAAGAATCTTCCAGATGATTGGAGAAGAATCGTGCTTCTATCAACGAAATTGAGGCATTGTGTGATCGATGGTTATTCTATGTGACATAGATGAGATCTGAAGCAGTGATTACAAATTTCGGAAGGACGCGATTAAGATCAAATTATTGAAGCAGTTGATGTGATGGCATTTCCAGACAGCATTTCGAAGCAATGATGTGACTTGAATCGTGAACCTGTATTCGCACGATCCTGAAGACGGATGTAGGCGAAGCATGGAAGATGATCCACACTGACATCCTTTCTTCTAATACGATAGTATACGTTCTTCGTGATTCTTGAATATGTGTGAGTTTATTCTATTGATAAATCATAAGAGGCGAAAACAAAACAAAATTTAGTGTATTCCTTCTAAATCGTTTCTTTTCTCAAATTATTAATTCCTGATTGAGACAAACAGTGTTGTGGTATGACGCTCGTCGAAATGACAAAGAGTCGGGTGGGACGCCACCTAATCATGTGATGTATGCCATATAGTATGAAAGACTGGCCATCTTGAGTACGAATATGGTTGTCTCATTCACATCTAAATCTTCGCTCATTCTTCTTCCTTCAATTTATTGATTACAAATTCTTTCAACTGTTTGTTGCATTGTTATTCCTTATCCTTCTTTTTATTCAAAATCCTATTCACACACTCTCCTCTTGCGTAGAGTCTGTTCTCTGACGATTTCAAAAGAAATAAAATAGTGTGATACGTGGAATCATACAACGAACATAGATACGACTGCAAATCGATAAATGGCGGACATCTGCGAGCAAGGAAAAATGGATGCACCGACAAATGTGGACATGGTGAAGATATCAAGTCAGACAGTTGTTCTTGCTACAGGGATCCCATCAGTACAGTAGATTACGTTAACACGTGGCACTTCGAATTGGAAGATTTCTGTAAGTCATATGTCATAGCCTATTTGTATATTCGAGGATTCAACTCAACTCAAATAAGAATGTAATAAGTAAATAGTGGATCTACCGTCAGAGAGATCTCGCAAAGTAACATCTGTCAGAGGATTCAGAAACAAGGTTCATCTACAGACTTGAGGACTTAATTCACTGGAAGAAGTTCAAGAAATTGATCAAGCCTCAGAGATATAAATCAAGATCATGGATTTAATCAAGTGACAGAGATCTCGTCAGAGTATCAATTAATTACAAGGATTTAATCTGAAGAAAATCAAAGTGTCAAAGTCAAGACATGAAGAAACGTCACGGAAGTTAGTCACTCATGAACCGGACAGTACATCGAGTGTCAACATTGAAGTGGTGGAATTGATTCATATATTTCAGTAATTTTCAGAAGATATACAGAAGAATAGATGCTGCTCAAGATTAGTATTAATTCTCTATTAATTAATTAGGTCATATAATTTAATTAAGAAAATAAATTATATCTGCAAAAGATTAATTTATTTGATTAATTAAATTAATTGATTAATTAATTCTGAATTAATATTAAGAATTTTCAGAATTTAAATTGGTTTAAAAATCTGTTTTAATTCAACAAGACAACTGATTGTATTAGTATGACAATCAGTATGACAATCAATAGTCATACCGAAAGTCATGCTAATTCAAAATGATTGTCTTACCAGAATTTTTATAGGATTTAAATCTATTTATTTTCAGCAAAAACAATCTGTTTGAACTACTATGACAATCGGTATGACAATTGATTGTCATACGGAAAGTCTTGCTAGTTCATTCTGATTGTCTTGCTAGTTCTAAGGATAGTCCTACCGATTGTCTTGCTGAGCTCAGGATTGTCTTGCCAGTTCAATTCTATTCGGTTGATTGATTAAAAGAAGCAGAAGCAATTCATTCAATTTAATTCAATCAACAATACAGAACCCGAGAACAAAAGAAAAAGAAGCAGAACAATATTTCATCTTCTCTGCAAAACTTCAAGATCAATTTCTAGATTGTAAAGTTAAATCCAATCAACTAGAAATCTTTATCTTGTTCTTGTGTAACAATCTAGCGGATCAAAATCCCTAGAACTTAATCTCAAATCGCGTTTAACATTTGATTCTAATTATTGCAAAAATAGAAAAAGTTCATGTCGAATTTATTCTAAATTTGTGATAATTAATTTGAGATTAATTCCTTGTAATCGATACAGTTGTTGTAACACCTTTCAAGTTTAATAATATTTTTATTTAACTTGAATTTTGTTTCATATTTTTTATTCCGCATTTAATTCGATTATTCGGTACTGTTTGTATTCAACCCCCCCTTTTACAAACGCATTGGGACCTAACAATTGGTATTAAAGCCTTCTGATTAACGAACAAATCAAGATCCTAGACTTTTGTGATTTTTCAACTCCTTGAATTTTTATTCATTCAAAAATTCATAATGGCTTCACAAAAAGTTGGAATCGTTAAAATTCCACAATTTGATAAAGAGAATTATATTATGTGGAAGAAGAAGATGCTCTTGTTTTTACAAGTGGCAAATCCCAAATATTCAAACTTGTTAAAGAAGGGGATAAAAACTCCGATGGTTATTGAACTGGAGGTGATAGTAGATGATGTTGTGATCACCAAAGCCAGAACCTATCCTAAAGATCCTGAAGATTTTACTCCTGATGAAAAGGAAGAAGCCTCCTTGGATGCCAGCCTTCAATTAATTTTAATTGATTCCCTTGATCCTTGATGAACAGACATGTGATGAACTGTAAAAATTCCAAACACATGTGGAAAACTATTGAGGTGATCAATGAAGGCACATAGGAAGTTAGGGAGAACAAGTTGGAGATCCTAACCTCTGAATATGAACATTTTAAATCAAATCCAGGAAAAGGAATTACTGAAGTGTTTGAGAGGTACAATGCGTTGATCAACAACCTGAACATCAATGGAAAATTTTATTCAATCAGCGAGGTCAACAAAAAGTTCCTTTTAACACTGCCAACTCATCTTGAACATAGAATCACTGCCATTAGAGAAGCTAGAGATCTGAGTGAGATTTCTTTGGACAGGCTCTATGGAGTGTTAAAAACCTATGAGTTGGATCAGATTCAACAGAAGGAAGTCTACGGGAAGGATAGAATGGTCAACACATCTACTGCACTTTTAGCTGAAGGTCAACAACAACAGCAATCTCAACAATTGGAGAGAATGGTACAGTGTTCCAAGGCTGAGGAAAATATGTTAGTAGCAGAATATGATCCTCCTACTACAAATCAATCAAGTGATGATTTTTATTCTTTGGAAGAGCTGGAGCAATTGGAAGACGAGTCAATGGCCCAAATTGTCAAGAGATTCTCCCATGTTAGATTCAAGAGGAATCCCAAGCTTAAGTACAAGTCCAACTACAACAAATTCCAGAAAGGTGGATCTTCATCCTCTAACACCAGCAGTGGTGGATACAAAACATGGATGGTTGATCGGAGCACCATCAGATGCTATAACTGCAATGAGTTGGGACACTTTGCCACAGAATGTAGGAAGCCAAAGCAAGTAAGAAAGAACTCTGAAAGGGCTTATCTGGCAAAGGGAAGAAACTGGGATGATACTGACAGTGAAGATGAAGAAGAAGGAAATCTTGCTCTTATGGCTATTGATGGAAAAGCTTCATCGTCAAGAATAGAGGTAAAACTTTCTGATGCTGAAATGGTTTATCATCTAAGAGGCAACTTAAATAATGCACGTCGTGATAATGAACTGTTAAGTTTATAGATCAAAGACCTTGAGAAAGAGGTCAATGAATTAAGACTTGTGCATATTAATCAAGACAAATTAAAAGAACAAGTATCTTTTCTAGAGAATAGAGTTGACTGTTACAGAAAACTCGAAACTATTCTCAAAGACAAGATCACCGGTCTTGAGACTAAGGTTAGAGCCTACTTCAATTCTTGTTCGAAGGCTAAAGAGTTCTACAGTAAGCAAGCTGTTAATCAAACATCTGGAATAGGTTATGATTATAATGCTGCTATTGGAGAATTAGGCATAAACTCCTCTCCTCATGTCTGTGCTAAAGGGAGGGAAGTACCACATGTGCTTAAGGAAGTTGATGAACCCCTCTATAAACCATCAATTGCTGAACCATTTGATGCGACCTCTTCTGTTATTCAGGAAGAAATACGTGCTGAAGATCATGCTAATGAGAAGGTTGTTTCCAAGTCAAGTGTGTCGAAAGTTCCGGTCAAAGTTGTGAAAGCAACTGAGACTAACTCAGACACACATGAGTTGGATAACAAAAATGCCACGTCTGCCATGCATAAATTGCCTACTATTAATCACTCTCATAAATCATGTGGTGTTTCTAATTGTATGTCTTGTGCTTTTAATATGATGTATGCTTATTTAATGGTAAGCATGTTTCTAATGATAAGACTACTCCTCGTTAGCATGTGAATAACAAGAAGCATGATAGGTCTAAGACTGCTAGTCCTTCTAAGGCTAGAAAGGAGACATTTGTGCCTAAGCTTAAACAGAAATTTGTTAAGGCTGTTTACAAGGTCAAATGTTCAGTCATTGAGAAAGTTGAGACAATTAAAATTAAAAATGTTGTTTTGCCTGACAAAGGACAGTTCTACAAGAATGCCGGGCCCAACCAAGTTTGGGTTCCGAAGAAGGGTTAATCCATTTGTGTTGCAGGGCATTAAAACAGGTGAAACCGGGAGTGTGGATTCTTGACAGTGGATCATCAAGACATATGACCGGAGATAGAGCCCTGCTATCAAATATGGATTGAGAAAGCTGGCCCCCTGGTTACCTTTGGAGATAACAACAAAGGTTTATCCGAGGGATATGGCTGTTTGCAAGCTGGTAATGTTATTATTGAACTTGTAAATAGTTTCTATATTTTTGCTAGATTTATATAAGTTTTTATTTGTATTTTCTGTAATTGTAAATATTGTATGATATATGAAATTGAATGTTGATATCTTGTTGATAGATATTTGGTATTTAATTCATTGATATTTGTTTTTATTATTATTATTTGTATTGTATTATTTTTTTTATTTTTTATTTTATTTTAAATTTTTTGCAACATAACAATTAGTATCTAAAATACTTGACAAGTATCGGTCAATGATATGTTGTTAATATTATGTTGCAGATAATTGTAAGCTTTTGACATGAATGAGAATTACTTAGACTTTACCCTAAGTGATCAATATTTTATCAAAAACTCATTCATATTAAAAAAAAACAAAATCAAACTTCTTTCTACATTAGTGATTTCTTATTTCATGTAAAATCCTTTGAAATCACTATTGTACATCATTACTCTCAAAAGATTAAATGTATAATTTTCATTCATTATAAATCTTAAATACATTTTATCTCTATAGTGCCATATATTCTGTGTTACAGGTTCAGTCTCCAATGACTTTCTTTCATTGACAGTCATGAGGTTGAAAACCCACAACGTCTATCCCAGACTGTAAAGACAAACACAAAAACAGAACCAACCAACACTCTCTTACCACTAAATGTAGTATGAATAAGCGTGAGGGAGATAGTGCCTTAGTGCACCACATAAGGAAGGTTCTATAGTCAACCCAGTAGCTCTGTCTCCTACAAAGATGAGTAGTATTTAAACCGAGACAACTGCTAACCCCCATACATCTTCTCAAAAAGATGTAATGGTTGAAAAGGCACAAAAACAGTTACTAGATTCATTCTCTCAACAGGGTGCGTCTATTGAAATTTGCCTGTCGGCCAAGGTATCCAATGTAGTGTCAGCACCTCAAATATAAACAATTCTTAATGCACAAGGAAAGTTACACACACAAAGGATGAGTTGACGGAAACAAGAGTTTCGACCATTTTAAGGTCAGATTCGATTGTTCAAGGTTCGTTAATGGACCAATTGCCTTTACAGGTGTTAGGAGAGGATACTGATTCAAAAGCCATATGTCAGTGGTCAGTGTCTACCTCCCCAGGCTTAAATCCCCTGGATGCATCTGCGGATAGTGGATCTGACATAGGCGTAGATCGGCAACTTGTTGACAATGATTCAGATATTACCTGATGAGTCACAAGGAAATGTCTTCACAGACATTAGAAGGGAACTTTGATCTTTATGCTAAATTCGTTGGATCATTGTTTACCTTCCCAGAATTCAAATCTGGAACCCTAAAAGGGAAACTAGCAACTTGTAGATTATGACTCAGATTCATCTGACGAGTTTAACAAGGATGGGGATTTGCGAACTCCCATTGCACCACCTGTGACCTCCTTAAGGATGGCTAAGGTGATTTTCCTTGCAGGTACAGCTGGATTATGGAGCTATGAGAGAAGAGTGATACACTTGTGAGAATGAGTGTAAACACGAGTAGAGAGAAGAGTGAAACACATGTGAGGTACACTAAACAGAATCACACACTCACAGTGAGGAAGAAAGAGAAACTTCTTGTTATTTCTTTTCCAACCAAGTGAAATATGAGAACTCCTTCAGACGACGGCATACATTCCTTCTTTAAGGGGGAGATAAAAGCTTAAGTAATAGTTTGGAGGATTCCTCAACTAAGGGGAGAAATAGCAGGGATGAAGAAAAAGATCATATGTACACTACACCACACCATTGTTGTTTGTAACTACGGATCCTATTATACGGGAGAGGTGGTAAACACAAGGTGATTTTCTAGTAAGGGAAGAAGCTGTTTTCAAAAGGGGAGTACCATTGGTTTTTATCTGCGGATCCTATTGTAGGGAGAGGTGGTAAATGAAGGTGATCTTCTTTAATCAGTTGATTCTCATAGGGTAAGAAGCAAGAGAGATATGGGCTTCTCAACAGGAAATGTGGTTGTACAAATGAAGATGGAACTACTTGAAGATATGTTCAGTCTAGAGGAACATCTACTTGGAATCTGGAAAATGTTAAATCTAGTCCAGAACTTTTCTACTATTTACTTTGCATTTCTTTTTATATCTTTTTCTTATTTGTTAGTTAAGTTATCCTCTAGGTATTTGTGTGTTATTGTCTAATAAACAAATAGGGGGAGATTGTAAGTCATATGTCATAGCCTATTTGTATATTCGAGGATTTAACTCAACTCAAATAAGAATGTAATAAGTAAATAGTGGATCTACCGTCAGAGAGATCTCGCAAAGTAACATCTGTCAGAGGATTCAGAAACAAGGTTCATCTACAGACTTGAGGAGTTAATTCACTGGAAGAAGTTCAAGAAATTGTTCAAGCCTCAGTGATATAAATCAAGATCATGGATTTAATCAAGTGACAGAGATCTCGTCAGAGTATCAATTAATTACAAGGATTTAATCTGAAGAAAATCACAGTGTCAAAGTCAAGACATGAAGAAACGTCACGGAAGTTAGTCACTCATGAACCAGACAGTACATCGAGTGTCAACATTGAAGTGGTGGAATTGATTCATATATTTCAGTGATTTTCAGAACATATACAGAAGAATAGATGCTGCTTAAGATTAGTATTAATTCTCTATTAATTAATTAAGTCATATAATTTAATTAAGAAAATAAATTATATCTACAAAAAATTAATTTATTTGATTAATTAAATTAATTGATTAATTAATTCTGAATTAATATTAAGAATTTTCAGAATTTAAATTGGTTTAAAAATCTGTATTAATTCAACAAGACAACTGATTGTATTAGTATGACAATCAGTATGATAATCAATAGTCATACCGAAAGTCATGCTAATTCAAAAGGATTGTCTTACCAGAATTTTTATAGGATTTAAATCTATTTATTTTCAGCAAAAATAATCTGTTTGAACTACTATGACAATCGGTATGACAATTGATTGTCATACGGAAAGTCTTGCTAGTTCATTCTGATTGTCTTGCTAGTTCTAAGGATAGTCCTACCGATTGTCTTGCTGAGCTCAGGATTGTCTTGCCAGTTCAATTCTATTCGGTTGATTGATTAAAAGAAGCAGAAGCAGTTCATTCAATTTAATTCAATCAACAATACAGAACCCGAGAACAAAAGAAAAAGAAGCAGAACAATATTTCATCTTCTCTGCAAAACTTCAAGATCAATTTCTAGACTGTAAAGTTAAATCCAATCAACTAGAAATCTTTATCTTGTTCTTGTGTAACAATCTAGCGGATCAAAATCCCTAGAACTTAATCTCAAATCGCATTTAGCATTTGATTCTAATTATTGCAAAAATAGAAAAAGTTCATGTCGAATTTATTCTAAATTTGTGATAATTAATTTGAGATTAATTCCTTGTAATCGATACATTTGTTGTAACACCTTTCAAGTTTAATAATATTTTTATTTAACTTGAATTTTGTTTCATATTTTTTATTCCGCATTTAATTCAATTATTCGGTGCCGTTTGTATTCAACCCCCCCTTCTACAAACGCATTGGGACCTAACAATTTCGATGAGAAATGAATCGTTAGTGAACCGTAATAATTAGATCAATTACAAAATAAGGAAGTAAAGTTGTGTGCGTCAGACGGAGCAAACGAGTATCGGGACGACGATCAAAGATCAAGAAAATTCTGAACAATGACTCAGACATGCAATTACTACGTGAAACATCTCTTCGTTGCGGGAATATATTTGTCGTGAACATTCAAGATGGAAGAATTCTTATATGTAATCGAACTTTGAACATGCTCTTCAAGAAATTGTGAGGTTCTCTAATTTGCGTAAATAAGTGATGGTAAATTCAATGCTTATACCCGGGTCAGTGACGAAAGTTTGATGCGGAACCATAAGTGGAGATGAAGCAATGGTGACTCGACTATGAAACCTTTTAAGAAATAACGATATAATGATTAAGTTTCTACCAGATTGCGACGATAGTAATGAAAACCGTGCGTGATTATTAAAAGATAAACAGATTAGTTAATAAAATTGAATGTGTATCATCCAAGATAGATGATTGTTGTGATTGGTGGAAAAATGCGGCATAATTCTTAAAAGTAACTATACACAATTGGTAATGACAAGAAATAATTTAAAAGAATCGTGAAATAAAATCCTTGAAAAACCACGAGATAAATTCATTAATGACAATTCGTAATATTCTGAAAGAATTGAGAAATGTATGGTTATATTAATCATTATGGGTTTCGACCCAATCCCTATTAAAAAGATATATGCTATGCCAGTCAGATGCTGATCAAAGGTGAATTGTGGGAATTGATGATTTTGGTTGATGGATGTGGGTGGATATGATTGTGGATGATTTGGTTGATTGATGATGTTGGCTTGAGTCCGACTGGTAGTCAATGGTATAGGGGAAGTGCTGCCCAAATTTTCAGAAATGTCCTACGTCCAAGAATAAAGAATTATATTGTCATTTTCATCTATACTCCAAATGATTGCGATCTCGGTTCTTGAGAAAGAATGTTATGATCAAACTGACTTTATGTAATTGGTCTTTGATTCCAGTTAGCTAGTCTTCACTTGGTTTAATTGATCAATTAAAAGAGTTAATTGATTCATTTTACCAACTAATGGTTAGTTAAATGGAGTTCGATTCCAATTAGATTAAGTCAAACTCTGACATGATTTTCAGATCCGAAATCAAGGCAATTAGCAATTTGGAAGAAGTAATGGCATCAACAGAAGTGGAAATTTAGTAAAAGTAGTGTGATATTGCTGCAGACATGTGTGAGATTTTATCTAGATGGATACGCTCTTTTCGATAAACAAGAGATTTTATCATCTGTAATCACGTTCCAAGAAGGACTTGGGTGTATACCCATATCGAATGACGAGTTCATGGAAGCTACTGTAAATTAGTGGAGAGAAAATTTGCAAGAACTGAAGATCTAAGATAGAGTAAAGAAATATTACCTTCTATAATAATACTCCATAAAGAACGTAAATATACATCTTTATCGAATTATGATTGAATAAAAGTTGCTGTGAAGTACTGGGAAACTCCCAGATACAATTATCCGATGTAAGGTAGAGACGGACGAAGTCTGCATGTGAACTCAGGGAAAAGAGATGTTGACCAATGAGGAAAAGTCAAATACGCGATTCGTGATGAGTAAGCAAGGCTAAGAGAATAGCTACCGATGAATTTCGAAAATTCTGTTAATAAATATTTAAATTATGAATAAAAGCCTTCATGCCAGTATGAACCCCAGAAATGATCTATCCAGTAATAAACAGATTAATATTACTAAGAAAGAAAAATTCGTTATGTTTAAAAGAAATAAGGAATAATGAGAATGGAGAAATAATGAAGAAAAGAAGTGGAATCAAAAGGATGATAAGGAAATTTTATAAAATAATCCAGGATATATGCAAGTTGCGAACGTCGGTTGTGCTAGAACTGTTAGAAGAATGAGGTGAAACGCCGATAATTGGAGGTAGAAATTCATTCCAAAAATGCATGTAAACAGGAAAGATTACACAAAGGTATTAATGGAAAACGATTGGAGAAGCGCGTTGGAATGAATCTTAAGATGGAATCCTTTAGAACTAAAGTGAAGTCCCGGAGGTTCGAGCGAATGATTTGCCAAGGTTACCTCGGGGAATGAGGTGAGAATTTCTCGTCGGTTACTACACAGAGTCAAGCTGGTGTCAAAAGCCCTGTATCATCTAACTCAATAGGGGTGAAATAATAAGTGAAGGAAAAATTCAGAAATGTGGAATGAAAGAATAATGAAATAAAGAGTATTTTTCACTGTGCACAAAAGTGGTCATGGAAAAAGAAAATAGAGATATGAGGTTACGCGTCGATTATCAGAGATTGTAAGTTTGAAGGTTAAGTGAACACAATGTACCAGGAGTATTGGGATAATGTGATTGTATTTATTGATAACATCCTCGCTAATTCAAGGACTAAGGAAGATCAAGTTGAACGCCTGAAGATATGCTTGCAAAGAATTGAAAAATAGCAGCTGCATTCTCAGCTTCAAAGATATGAATTCTGGTTATAATTAATTATGAGCTCCAGTGTGTGGTTAAATACCAAACAGGAAAGGTCCATTTAGGAACAAATATTTCAAATAGAAAGAAAAGAGTGAATACCATTAAGATTGTGGGGAAATGGTTAAAAGAATTGAAAAAGTTGGAAATTGAAGAATAGGTTTTGATCTGTCTTTTGGGTTATGCTGATACTTACTTTGTTATTAGATATCAAAGGTGGTATTAATACAGTTGATTGATGTTGACTTCAGTATGGTATGTTGTGAGCATCAAAGTTCGTATTGGTATCTAATTTGATACGACGACAAAATAAGTATTAGTACCAAGAGACCGGGTTTTGAATAAAGTTCTGATTTATTCCGTTCCAAATTAATCTTCTTTCAGAGAATAAGAGATTCTCGCTCGATGAATATAATTGATAGTGATTGAAAAGAAATTGAAGTATATCACAAAGTGGTGAGTTAAATGCAATTGTCGAGATTTTCCTTTATTTTTTTTCTTTTTTTTCTTCATTTTCGAATAGATGTAGAACATTTTGAAGCATCAGACGCCATGAGCTCAGTATATCGGGCGTAAACGGATAGAAAGTGCAAGGGACCGATTAAAGATTCTAAAATTTGATTAGAAAATGAGTATAGGCGAGACTAACCAAACAGAAGGAGACATGAAAAGTAGAGTAAAACAGTCAGTGAAAATAGAAAGTTCATGAACGCGAAGTATTGAGATTAGATAGAAAAGAAGATTAGTGTGAATTAAGTTAGTCCTTTGAGACAATGAGATAGATAGAACAATGAATGAGTTGGTCTTGTTGTCAGGTAGGATGAGTTCATAAGACATTCATGTGTGTATGACTACGAAGATTAATTTAGCTTCAAATGTACGAAATAGAGATTGAGTTAGGGGTTGCATGAGCAACTGATAGATTTGATGACGGTAAAAGGCCGTTGAGTTGCGATTAAGGTGATGAGAACTGAGAAATTATAAGAAAAATACTTGGAAAACATCATGGTCTATTCCTTAGCATGATTATGAGGACATAATCCTTTTAAGGGGGAAGGATGTAACGTCTGAGAAATATTATGTAATTATTTTATCAGTAAATAATTATTAAGTGATTTTTATGTGAATTTTGGTGAATTAGTTGATAATTGATATTAATATTTGGATGTTTATTTCTGATAAAAATTTAGATATTTTAATTTTTAATTATCCAGAATTAAATATAGATAATTTTGGTATTTTTCTGGTAATTTTTGGATTACCATATGATTTTATAAGGATTTATAGAATTAATAATGATTATTTTACATAATTATAAAATTAATTTTTAGAATTAGAAATCGTCCCACTTCAATCGTTTTTAAGTTTTTATAACCCGAAACTCTTCCAAAAACTCTTTTCTAACCAAATCTGATAATTCTGAACACTTTTTGTGTTTTGACTTCTTCAATCCGGGGTACGGTTTGACCTGTATGAGACCCGGTGTGAAATTTCAGATACGCAAATCATTTTATTTATCAATAAAAATCGATATTCTCAAAAGGCGAGACACTATTACCTTAATTTCGTATAAAGTATTTTATTGGAAGCTCTGTTTTGATAATTATCCAAATTTGGTATTAAAATCGTATCGTCTTTTTAGTTACTTAGCGGCTAAGTAACCTATTTTCGGATCCGATATATAAGTGTAATTATGAAATTATTAAGTAAATAAAATAGGTGACGGGTATTTCGGCTGTGTATTGCTATATCATTAATTGTTTGTGAATTGTTGGACGCGAAGATTAATGTTATAATTAATTATTGAGTTGTATGAATTTAATTTGTACTAAAATGATTTTAATTAAATATTTATGCTCATAAATGCTAAAATTGCTCTTAAAATTATTTTTGTTGTTTTATAATTTTATTTATTATTTTTAGGAGTTTATAAAATTTAGAAATCAATATTTTATTTATTAATTATCTTTAAATGATTTTTCAGATTCCATTTAATTAAAAAAAATCAATATTTAATTCCAAAATGTTTCAAAAATCCTGAAAATTTTATTTTATTAACTTTTAAATATTTCGAGAATTCTTAAATATGTTTGAATAATTTTTTTTGATTATTGTTAACCGTAAATTATTTGTTGAAATCATTAGTTGCGGTACGAAACGGGGAAATATCGGGAACAAAATGAAATAAAGAAAAAAAATGTTACTAACAAAACCCCCCAGCCCCCCTCCTGTTTTCTCCCACGCGCCCCCATTTTTCTCTCGCTCTCCTCCTTCGTCGATCTCTTCCTCCTCCCTCTCGATCTTCCCTTCCTCTCTTCTCCCATTTTTCTCTTTTTCTATTTCTTCCTCCTCCCTTCCCCACCCCCGTTTTCTTTTCTTTCTTTCCCCACTTCCGTTTTGGTGTTCTGCCGCCGCGTTCTTTTCCAATTGCCGCTGCAAGTCCGGTTCCTTTCCGGTAATTACCCGGCTTCATCCCTGTTATTTGCGTGAATGTATATACAAATAAACGTATGTAAATGTATGTGTATTGGATCGTGTGTGTGTAAAGTGTGTCAAGGGTGTGTGTGTTCAGTTGGGGAGGGGTGTGCTGTTGCCGCCCGTAATCTTTTTCTTATTCTTTCCGGCTTATCTCCGGCTATGTCTGTATGTTTCCGGTTGCGTTGTATTTTGTGCGCGTTGCTTCTGTTTGGCGGCAATTCTGTTGTGCTTATAAATGATTGAAATTATTGACTATTTTGGCTGGGAATTAAATTTGATACATATATTTATGAAATAAATATATTCCGAGCGGAAATTATTAAAATAAATCGGTGGAACTCGTGAATTGGCATCCGAAACGGGTACCTCCGAGATTCGCCGCCTCGGCGAGCCGACGGTGGACGATGATGATTTTTATCTGAGTCCTACATTTATTAATTAAATGAAATTAGTTCGGTAAAAAAAAAATTAATTGTGAAACGGAAAAAATACGAATAATAATAATTATTAACTGAATTGTTTCGGCGATTGGGATTGCGAATCATAAATGGTTGGTTGTTGTTATGATTGGGTTGTTGATTGTGATTGACGTCGGATTGATTCGACGAGTAGGCCGATAAACAAAGGAGACGCTGCCCGATTTTTGGGAAATTAATTCTGAAATTACGGGAACGTAACCTATAATTATCGGAGACGTCGAATAACGATATATATAGTTATATTATATGAACTTAAGTGCGATTGAGATAAAATAATTTACAAATAATCGATTGCCCTGTTTTTTCAAAATAACGAATATATGTATTTTCCGAAAATAAATACCGAACCGAGTTTCGAAGATGTGAACCATAATTACTATGTGTATTTCGATAATACATATAAATATGAATTCGGTTATGAAATCGTATGGGTAGAATATGATAGCGATTTGATGTTAAGCTTAAGCGGTTATCTGAATTAGAGTATTTCAACCCTGTAGGTCCTAGTCGGAAGACCCGAGATTTGACGTTGGACTAGGAATGATCTAGTGATTAATTATCAGACTCAACAAGATTCCAATCGAAGGACATGAAGGATAGGATTGTATCCAAAATAGGATAGTGGTTAGACGATAAAGCCAAACGTTCAAGGCAACTCAAAAGTCAACTGATAATAGTGGTTAAAGCTTATCGAGGCAAGTATTCTTGATTTTTCTTTTAAATACTGCAAGTATTCCTGTTTTTTCTTTTAAAATACTGTAAATATTTATTCGTTCCTATTCTAAGTTCAGAATAGTTAACTGTTTTACATTTCACTGCAATTACTCTGATTATGCATGTTCCCTTTATTCTTGTTCATATAATTCGATTGCTCTCTTGAGCAAATACCCATTCTTTCGGGTTATTTGCGAACCCGGAGCAGGGATGTTTTAAATTTAAAATGATTTGATATCAAAATACTCCACGGGCTGGATGGTTATTGTGAGGGCCAGCGATGAGCTGTACCCTATGGGCCGGGGATGGACCGGACCCTTGGGCGATAATGCCTAGGTACCTGAATGGACCTATACAGTTGGGTATAGATCCGCACTGTATCCTGACTGATCAGCAGGGTATAGTGCATATGTTGGTTTCTAGTATCCGGTCTAATTTGTTGTTGATCGCCATTAACAGCATTCTCTTTCGAAAGGTTTTCATGATTCCAAAACCGGACAGAACCCTGATTCAGGAGATGAATCGGGGAATCACTTGTCATTTTTGAATTTATAATTAAAGGCTGGTGACAACCAACGTGTATTCGCTCAACTCACTCAAATAAATAGAATTGTTTAAATTTTTTTTAAGATTTTGTCCGGAAGTTTTCTTTTGATGTTAATGTTTGAAACTCAAATTATATACTTGCTGGGCATTTTTGGCTCACTTTTGCTTTGTCAATTCTTATTTCTTCCAGAAACAGATAAGGATAAAAATGAATAGCTTAGATAGACAGCAGAAGTTCGAGAAATCTCTGTTGCGAGAGGTTGAAGAAGTTAGAAGAATATGACAAGAACATTAGTTCAAAGGTATTTATACTTGTATTCTAGTTATTATGAGTTGTAAAGGGTTAGATTCTTGTTTCATACCATAACCTGTAAACGATCCGGATTCAAGGGGTTATTTATTTATTTCTTTATTTTATGTAATGATTGTTTAGTGACACCAAATCTTGACCCCGGATTTGGGTTGTTACAAGAGAGATTTTTATAATCAAGAGAAACGCTCTTCCCGGCTTGACTTGACTGGCTTGTGGACTTCGTTTTTTACTTATTCAGATTGTGTCAAGTGAGTTTACAGTAGACACACAATACACTTTGATATCATGTATAGGCTTTATGTTAAATCTTGGTCTATTGTCATTACAATTAATAATCATTTTATGTCAATTTTTTCATCTTAATGCAATGGCTATGCTTTACATGACAGGGTTTAAGAAAATAGTTAGACCACGACAAAATTATCGATGGAGGATATACATGGGTGGTCTATTTTTTGTTGTGATGATGAGTGTTTTAAATTGAATAGCCGAGCTAACTGTGGTAATATCAACTAGTATGAAGTTTTAAACATATATGATATATTGACATACCGGTGTTGCTTCTAATTTGAAATTGTTCTACAAGGGACATAGGATACTGGTGGATATGGTCTTACAATTTTCACTGGGCATATATGCAATGAATACAACTGTTGTAAATAAAGTTCTAGGGCACCAGTGGAACCACGTAACTTTCTTACTATGTTTCTTTGCCAATAATTTATATTATGTAACTGATATATACTTGCTAAATATAGGCTTGCGTTTTATCTTAGTAACCAAATTTCGGGGATTCCAAACTAAATATATGTGCGTGAGTACTTAAATATCTTTCAAACTAACTGTTAGGAATATGTTGTGAATTTGATGATAAGTTGAACAAAACACCTTAGTAGATTTAACATAGTGTTTGTAGCTTTCAACGGATGATCATTTTCAATATTTGTTGAAAGAGTAGCTTATGTAAAATAAGATTAAGTAGCACATTTATGCATACTTGAATAGCTTAGTGAACTAGATCTTTGAGAAAATTTTAAGTCATGTTGACTACTAGATTGGTATGCAAGATAGGTTGGTGAATTATAAATATATGATGCCTTGTAATCTTGTATAAATGAAATGGAGTTAACTGTCAAGAAAAGAGTCTCAACGGATAAGTTATAAAGTTTCAACAGATTATTAGTCAAGCTTCAACGGATTCTCAGATAAAGCTTCAACGGATGATCTATAAAGCTTCAACGGATGATCAACCAAAGTATCAACGGATGATCAACTATAGCTTCAACGGATGATTCAATAAAGTCTCAACAAATGTTCAAATTCAAAAGAGCAGTTGATAGTAACTTGACAGTCACATGCGTTGATTGTATGCAAAAGGAATATGGCAACCTAATTACAGGTTTTAGAGAACAAAAAAGCATTACCGTTTCCATGCATTAAGAAGATATTCAAAGATGTTGGAATAGAGTAATGTAAGTAGCATGAAGTTAGACTAGATTAAGTTTGTCTTATTGCCTTGTCTTCCTATCATGTAACTTGGTGATATATAAACCAAGTGTAGCAAGTAGAACAAAAAAACCAAGCATAATTTTGAGAGAGATAGAAAAAGCTGCATCTGTTAAGAATTTCTCTGTAAGTTTGTAAGTTCACTTGTAAGCAGCTGAGTGCATATATGTATATATATATCTGGTGGATAAGTTCAAATCCACCAGAAAGTTTTAAAGCCTTGTATTTTATTGCTTTGTGTTTGATTTCTAGTTAACTTTCATTTTGTACTTTCTGCAAAAATTAAACATTGTTATATATTTAGTAAGAACAATTTTAAAATCAGAAAAGAAGCCAAAATCACATTCAATCCCCCTTCTGTAATTCTTGTTGCATTGTCTGGGAATAACAATTGGTATAAGAGAAAGCTCTTGTAGTATAAAGAGTGTAAAGATCACCACAATCAAGAAGATGATTAGAAAGGATGTTGGAGTGAAAATTCCATTTCTTGACAAGGAAAACTATCACCACTGGAAGGTGAAGATGCACCTACATCTTCTTTCCCAAGATGAGGCTTATGTGGACTGCATAGAGAAGGGTCCTCATGTACCTATGAGAGCTGCAACAGGCAGTGAACCATCAGTTCCAAAACCCAGACATGAATGGTCTGATCCAGACATTGAACAAGTTATGAAAGATAAAAAGGTCATGAACATACTATTTAATGGTGTTGATGGTGATATGTTTGAAAACATAATTAACTGTAAAACAGCAAAAGAGGTTTGTGACACAATTCAAATCATTTGTGATGGAACTGAGCAAGTAAGAGAGAACAAGATGCATCTCTTGATTCAGTAATATGAGCATTTTCACTGTGAAGAAAGTGAGTCACTCACTGATATATTTAGTAGATTTTAAAAGCTACCGAATGCTATGAAGTTGCATGGAAGGGTCTATCAAACAAAGGACTCAAACCTTAAATTCCTTAGATCTCTACCGAAGGAATGGAAGCCCATGACAGTCTCTTTAAGAAACTCTCTAGATTGCAAGAAATTCACCTTGGAAAGAATGTATGGGATTCAAAAGACTTATGAGCTTGAAATAGATGAAGATGAAAGGATGGAGAAAGGAAGGAAGAAAGGAGGATCCATTGCACTGGTTGCTGAGCAAGAGAAGGAAAAGGAGATGAAGGTTGAAGTTGTTAAATCTACATCAAAGGTCTGTGAAAGCAAGGGTAAAGGGCTGGTAGCTGAAAATGAAGAACAGTTGAGCCAAGATGACATGGATGATATATTTGAGCATCTAACATTCTTATCTAGGAGATTTTCCAAACTCAAATTCAAGAAAAATTTTGGAGCAGCCAAGCCAAACAGAAATATGGTTGATAAATCTAAATTCAAGTGTTTTAGATGTGGCTTGGCAGGTCATTTTGCTAGTGAGTGTAGAAAGTCTGATTCTAGTAAGAAGAAGTTTGAGCCTGTTGATTACAAGCAAAAATATTTTGAGTTGCTCAAACAAAAGGAAAGGGCTTTCATCACACAAGAGAATGACTGGGCAGCAGATGGATTGGATGAAGATGAAGGAACAAGCTATGTCAACCTAGCCCTGATGGCCAAGTCAGATGAAGTAGAAGTTAGTTCATCCGGTAATCAGGTAATCACCACTAACCTAGCACATTTAACTAATCTGAGTGCAATGATGCCATCAATGATATGTCTACTGAGCTATATCATTTGCGTGTAACTCTTAAGTCCCTCACTAAGTAAAATGCTAAATTTAAAGAAAATAATTTGTTTTTAAGTGAGAGGAATAATGTGCTAGAGTCTCAATTCATTGAATTTGAAAAAGTGAGAATTAAATGTAAAACTGCCAAGGATGAACTGACTGAATCTATAAAGAAATAAGAGATTTTAAAAAAGCAGCTAGAACGAGAACAAGAAGTGATTAAAGCATGGAAATATTCTCGAGATGTCCATACACAAATCACTAAATTTCAAGGGATAGAGTCATTTTGTGATGCAGCCTGGAAAAAGAGCAAAGAAAAGTTTGATTCAAATTTGATTGAAGGATTATTAACGGATGTGGATTCGATGGATGATGAATGTTATATGTCGGAAGATCAAAAGGACTATCCATCGAAAGACAAGGAACCACATCCGTCGACTAAAAAAAATCCAGTTAGCAAAGCTAAGTTAGCTAAGTTAAATAAAAAGTAAGGATCAGTTTCTAAAAATTTTGTTCCAGGAGAATCAAGTCAAGTGAGAAAAGAAAATAGAGTTAATGTTGGACATCTGTCTATCAAGAAATTGAATGATAGATTGGAAAAGATTGAGGTTAAAATAGAATCAAAAAGGAAAAACAATAGAAATGGGAAGGTAGGAATTAACAAACATAACAACTACACACCTGATAAATATACACCAAGAAAAATATGTGTTAAGTGTGGTAGTGTTAATCATTTGTCTGTTAATTTATAAACTTGCCATGCCTACTCCCATGTCTGTACCTTCTTCTTTTCCCAACATGACTACTATGCATGTAATGCCTATGGATGTTTTGCCTACACAAAATTTAAATGCACAATTTGCTAATATGCCATTTGCACCTAATCCTTATTATGCTGCATTTAGTATGCCTCAAATGCCATTTAGCATGCCTTATTGGAATAACATGTTTGCACACAGTATGCCTTTTCATGTTAACCAAAATGTGCATGATAATTATGTTCCAATGAATGGTCTCAAAGGTCCAACTCAAATGACAAAGGATGAATTTGAAATACCTAAGTCAAATGAGGTCGAACCTAAGAAACCAAAGAAAAAGGCTAATAAGGCAGGACCCAAGGAAACTTGGGTACAAAAATCAACTTGATTTAATTTTGATGTATGCAGGGAAACAGAAAAAATCTTTGGTAACTGGATAGTGGTTGCTCAAGGCACATGACTGGAGATTCTACCATGCTCACTGAGTTCAAGGAAAGAGCTGGCCCAAGTATCACCTTTGGAGATGATAGCAAGGGCTATACTGTGGGATATGGCTTGATTTCAAAGGATAATATCATCATTGAAGAGGTTTCCCTAGTGGATGGACTCAAGCATAATCTGTTGAGTATCAACCAACTTTGTGATAAGGGCAACTCAGTCACCTTCAATTCAGAAGCCTGTGTTGTGACCAACAAGAAGAGCAATAAAGTGGTTCTCACTGGAGTGAGAAAAGGAAATGTGTACCTAGCTGATTTTAACTCATTTAATGCAGAATCTGTAACTTATCTTCTCAGTAAAGCAAGTCAAGATGAAAGTTGGCTATGGCACAAGAAGCTGTCCCATCTAAACTTCAAGACCATGAATGAACTAGTCAAGAAAGAATTGGTTAGAGGTATTCCTCAGGTGGAGTTTTCAAAGGATGGATTGTGTGATGCCTGCCAAAAAGGAAAGCAGATTAAAGCATCATTCAAGAAGAAGCTTGATTAAGTAATTGAAGAACCTTTGCAACTGTTGCACATGGATTTGTTTGGACCAGTCAATGTGTTGTCCATCTCTAGGAAAAGATATTGCCTAATAATTATAGATGATTTCTCAAGGTTCTCTTGGACATATTTTCTAAAATCCAAAGATGAATCTAGTGAAATCATCATCAATCACATTAGGCAAGTCAACAATGATCTTGACTTCAAAGTAAGAAGAATCAGGAGTGACAATGGAACTGAGTTTAAGAATTCTGTGATAAAATTATTTTGTGAAGAGAATGAGATCATGCATGAGTTTTCTGTAACAAGAACTCCATAACATAATGGAGTAGTGGAAAGGAAAAACAAATCTCTCATTGAAGCTGCAAGGACAATGCTAGAAGAATCAAAGTTACCAACATATTTTTGGGCTGACGCTGTGAATACTGCATGCTACACTCAGAATATTTCTTTGATCAATCAAGTAAAGTGCATGACACCCTACCAATTGTTCAAAAAATAGGAAGCCAACTCTAAACTTTCTACATGTCTTTGGCTATAAATGCTTTATCTTAAGAAATCAAACTAATCAACATGGAAAGTTTGATGCCAAAGCAGATGAAGGAATTTTTGTTGGATATGTTGTTGGAAAAGCATATAGAGTCTACAATCTAAGAACCAATATTGTTATGGAATCAGTACATGTTGTGTTTGATCATAAAAAGATTGAAGGACTGTAAGATGGAGATTTCCATGAGAGCCTCAAGTTTGATAATGTGGAGATGTTTTATGAAGATAGTGATGATGATAGTGATCAAGAACTAGTATCCAAGGACAATGCAAAAAAGTCTATAACTAATGAAGCACATAATTCAACATCCGTCGAAAGACCAAGTGCAACATCCGTTGAAAGACAATCTGTATCATCCGTCGACAGGGAAAGAACATCATCCATCGACAGGAAAAGAACAACATCCGTTGATCCCTTAATAAGAGTTGGAAATCAAGTAAGATCACAGTCAGAAAGAACCCCATTTTCATGTCAAAGATTCATAAACTCAGGGGGAGTTTCTGATCATCAAAACTCTACTAATCATCAAGACAACAATGAGGCCTCTTCATCTAGAGCTAATCTACCACTACAGAGAAAATGGACTAGAGATCACCCTTTTGAGCTCATTATTGGTGATGCATCTTCTAGAATTCAAACAATGAAAGCAACTCAAGAAGAATGTCTATATAGCAGCTTTCTCTCTAAGGAAGAACCAAAGAAGGTAGAAGAAGCTCTGTTGGATCCTGATTGGGTTTTAGCTATGCAGGAGGAGCTAAACCAATTTGAAAGGAACAAGGTTTGGAAGATGGTACCCAAGCCTAAAGGAAAGAATCCAATTGACACCAAGTGGGTATGCAGAAACAAGATGGATAAAAATGGCATAGTTGTCAGAAATAAAGCTAAATTGGTTGCTAAGGGCTACTGTCAACAAGAAGGATTAGATTTTGATGAAACTTTTGCTCCTGTTACAAGACTTGAAGCCATCAGAATTTTCTCAGCCTATGCAGCCCATGCCAATTTCAAAGTCTATCAAATGGATGTCAAAAGTGCCTTTCTGAATGGAGATTTGGAGGAGGAAGTTTATGTCAGTCAGCCTCCTGGTTTTGAAGATCCAATTTTTCCAGAATATGTCTACTATCTTTTGAAAGCACTTTATGAATTGAAGCAAGCACCTAGAGCCTGGTATGATACTTTGTCAAAGCCTCTCTTAGAAAATCACTTTACAAGAGGTACTGTTGCCAAAACTTTATTCTTTAGAAATTTTAATGGCTCTAGTATACTTGTTCAAATTTATGTAGATGATAATATATTTGGCTCTACAGATGAAGAACTTTGCAAAAAGTTTGCCAAATTGATGCAAAGTAAGTATGAAATGAGCATGATAGGAGAACTAACTTACTTTCTTGGTTGACAAGTTAAGCAAGTTAGTGATGGAATATTCAATAGTCAAACCAAATATATTTATGATCTTTTAATGAAGTTTGATCTAATGGATTGCACATCTGCAAAAACTCTTATGGCCACTGCAATTAAACTTGAATTAAACACTATTGGAAAGTCTGTGGATATTTCAAGCTATAGAGGCATGGTTGGCTCACTTTTATATTTAACAGCTAGTTGGCAAGATATAATGTTTTCTACTTATCTTTGTGTTAGATTTCAGGCTGATCCTAGAGAATCTCATTTAGTAGCTATTAAGAGAATTTTCAGATATCTCAAGGGAACACTAAAACTTGGCATTTGGTACCCTAGAGATTCTGGTTTTGATCTAACTGGTTATTCAGATGCAGATTATGCAGGTTGTAAAATTGATAGAAAAAGTACAACAGGAACCTGTCAATTTCTAGGAAACAAACTAGTATCCTGGTTCAGTAAAAAGCAAAATTCAGTTTCTACTTCTACAGCTGAAGCTGAATATATTGATGCTGGTAGTTGCTGTGCACATATTCTATGGATGAAAAACCAATTGTTGGACTATGGTCTGCAAGTGGATAGAATTCCTATTTTCTGTGATAACACAAGTGCAATTGCCATTACTGAAAATCCAGTACAACATTCAAGAACAAAGCACATAGACATCAAGTACCACTTCATTAGGGAGCATGTAATGAATGGTATTGTGGAACTTCATTTTGTTCCAAGTGAGAAATAACTTGCAGATATCTTTACCAAGCCACTTGATGAATCCACCTTCTCTAGGTTGGTAAGTGAGTTGGTATGCTTAATTACTCTTAAATCATATTTGATAATTTTGCAAGTTATAATGTAGCCAGAGTTAAAATTGATATTTCTTTTTCTTGATAAATTTTTTGACTAAGTCAGAATTTGTATCTCGACGGTTGTTCATTATCCGTTGAGAACGAATATCTTTTGAAACACATCATCCATCGAAGTTGCAATTATTACTCTGGGTACCTTTATTATCATCCATCGAAGTGTCTCAATCTTAGTCGTTAATTCTGAACATTATCCGTCGAATTTACTTACAACCTGTATGTATATTTCAACGAATAATCTTAGAATTTTGACAGTTTTCTTATTTTTAAACGACTACTTTGGTCTATTTTGATTGGTTACTTAATTTCTCTTTATCATTTTTGACAGTTTATTTCTGTGAGAGTATAAACGCAAAATTCATTTCTAATATTTTCTTTTATCCTTCTCAAAACTATTTTTCTAACTCTCTTCTTCTCCAAAGTAAATATTTCCTTTCTTTAACTAAACTCAATATCAGAAATGGTACCCGTAGTCAAGATTATGTCTTCAACTGGTTTTGTCTACGAAAAGAACAACTTTGTAGCTTTGGTGAACAAGCAAATTCCGGCATCTGAAGACTTTCACAAGATGATGGACTTCAGAATTGCAAATTGAAGTATGCCATGCTCGAATCCCCAACCATCTACTGTGAAGTTGTTGAGAAAATATGGACTACAGTAGTGTTCAACTCCAAGGACAAGACTATTACCTTCACTCTCAAATGTAATGAACAATGTGTTAACTATGATGCTATTGAAAAATGCTTTAAGTTGCCTGAAAATAACACACTTGCTCCACACACTGACACTGATGTGAGTAACATGCTAATTTCTATGGGTTATGCTCTTGATGCCACTAAATTGGGTAATGTTAGGAGATTAGGTCTTAGGAAAGAATGGAGTTTTCTATGTGACTCATTTATTAAGGTATTTTCTGGTAAAATTAGCAACTTTGATGCAGTATCTTACTCACTTGTGCACATGCTCTATATGCTTCTCAGTGATAAGTACTTTAATTTTAGCACATCTGTCATGTATGAGATAGGAAGTAAATTAGGGGATATTAAGAAAAGGTCTAAGAATATCTATTATGCTAGATTCTTTATGATGTTAGCTAATTTTGTTTGTGAGGATCTCTCTATTGAGAACCCAACAAACAAGTTATATTGTTGGGTCCAAGAGAGGAGAATTATTGCTGATTTGAACAGGGCAAATCATCACAAGGATGTTACACTTGTGTACATGCCAGTCATGGAATTGCCTCAGGTAAGTGAGGTAAACATCTCTGTCTCTACCACTACTTCTCAACCACCTATTTCTTTGCCTTCAACAGTGGAAATGGCATCTGTGAATGTGACCAAACAGATGCCTACCCAAGCCTCTAAACCAAAGATTTCTAAATCCAAATCAAAGAAAGCCCCCTCTGGTTTCTCTCAAAAGAAACCAGTTGCAAAATCCACCAAACACCAAGAGGGGAGTGTAAAGGAGAGTAAGGTAGGTGAGGCACAGGGTGAACATCAAAGAAGCCCTAAGAATAAGGTTGGAGAGGTGAGTGAATCCCAGCCTAGCCACACTGCAGTTTCCCAACAAACTACAGTGATTCATAAGGATATTAGCTCAGTGCTAGTTGCATCCTCCCAAAAGGATGTGACTATTGAACAAAGCTCTCAGCCAAGAGCACAGACCAAGAGGGTAAGGAACACAAGATCACCCCAAACTTATGCTAGAAAGAAGAAATCTAAACACAATGGGGATACACAGGGTGCACACACAGTGCCTGCTGTAGTTAAAGACTCAGTACATGCACCATCTCAAAGTCATCTTGATGTGACTCCAGCAAATGTGGAGTCACAACCAAAATCTTTAATTATAGAAGCACCTAATACACCAAACTCACCCACACATTCACTGGATGTAGATATAATTCATACATCAGTTCCTGATTCTCCACCTTTAACTCTCATGGAGGAGTTAAAAATCCAAGCAAGTGAGCATCATCTTTTAGATGATTTATTGGCTCACTTGCCGTTTCTTTCCGAGTCTACTGAAACATCTGTGCAAAATCTCAAATCAATCCCCACAGATTCGACAGTAGTCTCTACTCCAAACTCATTAATTTCTTCTATCTCGATGGATATTGTTCATCCGTCGACAAGTGATTGTATCTCGATGGATGTGCTTAAAAGCAATCATCAGTTAACACTTCAAACTACTACTTCAACGGATGTTCCTCATCCATTGATGATCACTGCACCACTTCAAATTTCAACAACTATCACAAGTGTAGATGATTTAGTAGTAGTAAAATCACTTTTAGGACTGAGGGAAGGGAGTGAATTGAGTGAGAGGCTGAGTTGTTCTCAGGAAAAAGGAGAGGAAAAGAGTGAAAATCTGCAGGCTATTTCTTCCAGCCTGGAAAAAGTGAGTGAGAGGAGTTCCACCTTAGTAGGTGAAGGTGAGGGTGTGAGGGTGGTGAGCCAAGGGGAGCCCTTGATGCAAGAAAATAGAGAAATTGAGAGAAATGCAGGTACTGAACTATGGGAAGAACCCATTGTGAGTGAGTTAATGGATGTCAATGAGGCTGACAAGAAACAACTATTTTAACAAGAATATGAAGCTATCTTAGACTCTGTTTCTTATGAATTTGAGGCATTTACTCACCCTGTGGCAGCATATCAAGCTCTAGCTGCACATGACAATGTGGCTGCTGAAAGGATACTAAACTTGGTGCATACTACTGCTTCAATGTAGAGGGCCAAGGATGCTATAACTACTATGCCTTCCATAGCTGGTAATGACTCTGAATTGGCTGAAGAATCATTTGGGGATGATGGTGAAGGTGATGAGGATGATAGCATGCGCATAGGGGGAGATGCATATATTCCTTCCTGGATGTTAACCAAAGACTGCTCATATTCACATCTCCAATCCACCTTATTCAAGCTTATTCATGACACCCAATCAGAAATTCAAACATCCACAAGTGCCAGCACAAAAAGATTACTCTAAGCACACCTGTAATCTCTACAACTGCACAAGATTCAGGCTCTCCAACACAGTCAAAATGTGGATGAAATCAAACAAGAAATTTCTGATGTCGAACAAGATTTAGTAGCAAGGTTGGATGCTAGACTTCTAAGAACCACTATGACTGAAATAACTCAAAAGCTAAGGAAGGAAGCTGATTTAAACAGAAAGGTTGAGGCCATAGACTCAGACTGACAAAAGTGGAAAAGTCAATGGCCAAGATACTTATAAATCAGGAAGCTCAAACAAGTTTGCTTCAACAATTGGTGGCCGCACAACTCCCTCCTTCTACTCAACTTGATGCTAATAAAAAGGGGGAGAAAGAATTAATCATCTCAGTTAGTCAAGGGGAGTCAACAAGTGAGGAGGAGAAAGTGCTCAACATTCAAGTCAGCAAAGTGATTGTGCCAGCAATTGCTTTCACTAAGCCACCAGCCATAGATAGTATTGATCTAATCAATCTAGCAGCAGCAAAGCTGGAAACAAGTGACAAATTGAAAAATATTGATATAACAGCAGTTGAGAAAGAGTTGGATGATAAATGGAAGCAAATTGATGAAGAAATCTAGAAGAAGTTTGGTCCAATTGAGAAGAAAGACAAGGTCTTTTCTCACTTCTCTCAGTTGAGACAAATTTATGTAAATGAAATAAGTCTGGGTAATTTGGAAAAGGGCCAACCCTCATGCATAAAGTCTCTAAAAGCCAACTTGGTTTTGAAGCCCAAAAGAAATTATCTAAATTATTTGACAAGAACCCACTGAATCTTAAGTTTGAGACTCCAATGCCAGATGAAAAGAAGCTGTTGGCAAGGTCCATTGCATTATTCAAAGATCCAACTGACTCAGTATAAAATAATAGAATTGCCAAAATCTATAGGAATGGGAAAAAAATCAGTGTGGTGGCTGGGCACCCTTAGTTTGCAGAAGCTAAAAGGGAAGAAAAACAAAGAATCAAACAAGAAAAGAAGCAAGCTGCTTTAGAGGCTAAGAAGCTCAAAAAGAGGAAAGAACAAGCTGCTATAGTAGCCAAGCTTCAAGCTGTGAAAACTGCAACTGAGATTTCTGAGATACCATATGTAGTAGCTGAAGGTCAAGATCAGAAAATGCACAAGAAACCTCAACAGAAAAGGAAATTCAGATACAAGATCCATTCCAAAAGAATGCTGGATTTTGATGATGATAAAATGGAAGATTACATTCCCAAACAGTCTACAACTTTAACTCAAACATCCAAGCATTCAGAAGTGCAGGATGAATTTAAGGTGGATCTTACAAAGAATTTTCATGGTTAGCCCATAGTTCCCAAGGATGAGCCAATAGACTGGGAAAGTTTGCTTATTCCTGAGCTTAATATACCAATCTTCAACAAGCTAAAGAAGACAAAGACAAGAGCAATCAAGAAGGTCAAGCCTGTGAGTCTCAGAACCAAAACCCTAACCAAAGCTAAACCAACTATCAACATGGGAGATGTTCTATACATCTGTGATATTAAGGAATTTTCAGACATCAATCTTTACATGGATGAGCTAGAAGAAGTGAGAGCAATTGATGCTCACAGGAATCTCCCTGAAAGTCTGGTGTTCAAGTACAAAGGTGGGAAATAATTTACATGGACCCTTCACAGAATTCTTCAAGAAAGCTGTTCTATTTTGATAAAGATCTTCTCATCCTTCAAGAAGAATTTTGGATTTAATGTGACATCCAAGAAATTGGTTCTAAAGAAGATTGAAGAAATGAGGAGCAAAAAAGACTCAAATGCACTTCCAAGAACTCTAACAATTCCCTTCACAGGAAGTACAATGCACTTTAGGCCTTACTGATTGATGGAATTCATGGATGACAAAGGTGTTAGAAGATTCTTCAGATTGGATGACCAATTAGGCATCTCAAGCAATGAGACTCTATTGGAAATGCAAGAAAAGCTGGATCTATCAAATGCTGAAGAATTTGAATTTCACATACAGCTTCAAAATCAAATAGATGAAAATAACTAAAAGCTTGGGAAGAAATCTATACAATCAAGGAAATAGAAAACATCTGCTCAGTCTAGAGGAGCACCTTGATAATGATTGTGAGAACTCTTTGTACACTTTACTTTGTTCAATTTTCAAATAAATTACAATACCTGCTAGTTTTATCTACTATAATTCAAATTGGTACATTTAGGGTGTTTTGTTATCATCAAGTTTCTCTTAATTTATGGCTACAATTCTAGTAGACATAAATTGGGGGATATTGTTAGGAATATGTTATGAACTTGATGATAAGTTGAACAAAATACCTTAGTATATTTAACTTAGTGTTTGTAGCTTTCAACGGATGATCATTTTCAATATCCGTTGAAAGAGTAGCTTATGTAAAATAAGATTAAGTAGCACATTTCTGCATACTTGAATAGCTTAGTGAACTAGATCTTTGAGAAAAGTTTAAGTCATGTTGACTACTAGATTGATATGAAAGATAGGTTGGTGAATTGTAAATATATGATGCCTTGTAATCTTGTATAAATGAAATCGAGTTAACTGTCAAGAAAAGAGTCTCAACGGATAAGTTACAAAGCTTCAAAAGATGATTAGTCAAGCATCAACGGATGCTCAGATAAAGCTTCAACGGATGTTCTATAAAGCTTCAACGAATGATCAACCAAAGTATCAACGGATGATCAACTACAGCTTCAACGGATGATTCAATGAAGTCTCAACGGATGTTCAAATTCAAAAGAGTAGTTGATAGTGACTTGACAGTCACATGCGTTGATTGTATGCAAAGGAATATGGCAGCCTAATTACAGGTTTTATAGAACAAAAAAGCATTACCATTTTTATGCAATTAAGAAGATATTCAAAGATGCTTGAATAGAGTAATATAAGCAGCATGAAGTTAGACTAGATTAAGTTTGTCTTATTGTCTTGTCTTACTATCATGTAACTTGGTGATATATAAACCAAGTGTAGCAAGTAGAACAAAAAAACCAAGTAATCATAATTTTTAGAGAGATAGAAAAAGCTGTATCTGTTAAGAATTTCTCTGTAAGTTTGTAAGTTCACTTGTAAGCAGCTGAGTGCTATTCAAGCATCACAGAGTTCTCTACTATATATATATATATATGGTGGATAAGTTCAAATCCACCAATATATTTGATGTATGTTTAGCTTTCTCACATACTTTCTGAATTTCAATATGATTTACTAAGACAGATTCCAACTGATCATTTCTAGATTTTAAGATTTCATTTTCAGTTAACAGTCTATTATTCTCTAGAATCTTATTTTTAAAATTTCCGTGAAGAGACTTAAGAATAGATTTCAGTTTAGATATATCTTCAGTATTAAAAGAGAAGAAATAATTTGATACCTTAGAGTCAGAGGAAACAGAAGCATCAAAGCTAGCCATCAGTGCATAACATGTTTCTTCATCTTCAGAATCAGTGGAGTCCATCCAATCCTTGGTTGATGTAATCAAGGCTTTGTTCTTCCCTTTGTCATGCTTTGTCTTTTTGCACTCATTAGCAAAGTGACCAGGTTCATCACAGTTGTAGCACTTGATTTTTGACCTGTCGACTTTTCCAGGTTTAGAGTCCTTTCCTTCTCTTCTTCCTGATGAC